>NW_008331810.1:2888057-2901079 GCF_000622305.1 Nannospalax galili
GGGCGGCCAGGCTCATCTTCCCGCGCGGCCGCGGGCGCCGGGTCCCTCCGCTCCCCTGGCTGCGGCGGCGGCGGGGACCCCTCCCCTGCTCTGGCCGCCGGGGCGCTCGCTCCGCAGTCTTAAAGCGGCCGCGGGAGTCGCGGGGAGGCCGGAGGCGGGACCGCGGAGAGCGCACGGCCGAGGTCTCCCGGGCTTCGCCGAGCGTCGCCCCCCGCAGCCCGTTCTTCCGAGTTGTCTCCACGCCGGGCGCTAATCAGATGCGGCCGGGGGGCGGGGGCGCCGACCGCTCCGGAGGGTGAGCGGCCGGGCAGAGGTGACCGTGGACCTCGGCGGGTCGGTCGCGCTGTGCGGCACGATTCAGAGTCCGTGCGCGCTCTGGGAAAAGTCCAGCTCATCCGCCTGGAGGGAAACGTCGCCCGAGTCCCGGGCGCTACGGGGAAGACGCCTATGACTTCACCGGCTGGTTTTTAATTAGCCTGAATACATGGTAGAGTGCAAACACGAGCCGTTCTCGTCTTGCTCTCTGAATGGCGCATAAAAACTGATTGAAATAGCTGGTAGTGAGTGTCAGCCCCAACGTGTAACCCCTTCCTCATCACGGTGGGAAGAGCAGACCTTGGCCCGAATGGTAGGTACATTTTTAAAGTCAGCATGGTATACAAATAAAAGTCCTTCAGAGGGCTTGTTCTGGATCCAACAGGGCGGAATGATGACCCATGAGGGCCTGAACGTGTCTCAATTTAAGGTCTAGGACTGATTGACTGCACAGAGGCAGGATGACAGACGGGGCCAGTGCTGGGGGAACACGCGAAGGGCCGGTTCCTGGGATATGGAGCTGGCCTCTGAGGCCCTGGGCATCTTTCCACTCTACCCCTCTGGACCGAGCACACCTAGGACAGCTCGAAGAATGGCCCGGGAAGAGCAAATGGTGAGGGAGAAACAAAATGGTGCTTTACCAGGGTTGAGCACAAGATGGCCAGGCCCTGTGTGCTAGGAAGGGTCAGCTGAGCCGTGACGCTGCGCCGGCTGCCATCGCTCTGCAGCTGTAGGTGATCACGTGCTGCCGCCCACTCAGGCTGTGCCTCCAGCCCTGCCAGCCACACACGGGAACCCCAGTGTCCTCTGGCTCTGCCTGCAGCTGGTGTTCACTCCCCACGCCTCCGTGCTGTCTGGGAAGGCAGGCAGAAGGCCTGATGTGCAGTCCAGCACCTAGCTGGAATGGTCCCCTTCATTTAGCCCACAGGTCTCCATGGGCTCGAGCCATCTGCAAGGCTGGGCTTGGCCTTGGTAGCTAGGCGCTCAAGACACAGCCGGGGGCAGACACTTCAGTGTCAGGCTGCGGCCTCCACTTACCAGATCTGGGGTGCATGCGTGTTGCATGACCCTCTCTTCACCTGAAGAACTCAACTGTCAGAAGTCCTAACTGCTGTGGTTGGGGCCTTCTGGGGCCTAGGCCGAGGCCTGGTCATTGTGGTCAGTGATGGATAAGGTTCTGAGTCTGGGGGTGGAGCTGACTTCATAAATGTTGGGGGAATCCATCATAAAATGAAGGACCCTTTAGAAAAGGAGGAAAAGCACCGTTTAAAGCCCTGAACTAGAAACGTTCTTTCTTCCATAGGAACGTCTCTTGCCCTGTCATGGTGACTTTGTTGTTTGCTGTTGCACTGTTAGGGATGGTTGAAGGTGGCCAGAACCCCTCACAGATGCCAGGCTTCTACCAGGCTATCCAGGCAGGAACAAGTGGCCTTCTACCTGGATGGTGTCCTGCCCGTGGCTGGAGGTGGGGAAGTACTCTTCTCTCCCCACAGGTCACTAAGTTTGTACCTCTGAGTAGCCATACTGGGAAACCAACATCATGCAGGTCAGGCGTGGGCCAGAGGCTCAAGCAGCTTCTGAATCGTGCCATCCTGGGATGGGAAGGTCAATGCCAGACCCTGAGACTCCACCCAGCGGCAACTGACCTGAATCCTCCTGGTGTACAGTCACAGAGCCTCCTCAGCTGTGGTGTCTTCATTAGAGAAAGGAAGCACCTGCTGGGCAGAGCCTGGTCAGAACTGGGAGACCAGGAGGAAGGGGATGGTGTCTTAGTTATTTTGTTGCTGTGATAAAACACAAAAGGAACTCAGGGGAGAAAGGGTTTATTTCAAGGGTGCAGTTCATCTTGGCAGGAAAGTCAAGGCAGCTCCTCACATTGTGTCCACAGTCAGGAATCAGAGAATGATGAGACCTGGGCTCAGCCCACATCCTCCTCTTCGCACATCCAGGATTCCGGCCAGAGAATGGTATCACCCATAGTAAGCAGGTCCTAATAAGCCCAGTCACGATAACCTCCCACAGGCATGCCCAGAGGCCTAGCTCTCAGGTGACTCTAGATCTCAGGAAGTTGACGATTAAGATTACCCACGGCAGCCAGCCAGCACAGAGCTGTCCCATAGAGACGTCTTCTAGGGACGGCTTGTGAAACAAACCTTCATTGACTTAGAAAGCATGAGTCCAAGGGTACTATCATTAGACAGTTCAAATTGGCCCTTCCAGAGCATCCCGTCTTCTGGCCAAGCCTCCCTGAGTAAGGAGTGTGGTTACACACTGTGCAGGGCGCTCCATCTACCCTGTAGGGTCAGCCGTCTGTGGTAGCGCTCTCAGGCATCTGCGTGAACAGTATAGGTTAAAGACGAGAATGTGACTCACCTGAGCTCCAGACGCTCCTTCAGACATATTTACACGTCATGCTTCAGTATAGAAACTTATGCATAGCCGTCTAAACAGTGAACATCATGAGATCACAGACTTACTCCTGGTCAGCCATGATCAGATCGACATTCACTCTTGGCCAGTGATGAACCCCAAAGCCCCGGCTTAAACAGTGTTCTGGTTAGCGCTTGTCAGCTTGACAGAAACTAGAGTCAGCTGGGGAGAGTGAGCCTCAATGGAAGAATTTCCTCCATCAGACTGGCTATGGCCATGTCTGTGAGGCCTTGTCTTGATTGCAGATTGATGCAGGAGAGCCCAGCCCACTGTGCCATCGCTGGGCAAGCAGGTAAGCAGCATTCTTCCCTGGTCTCTGCCTCAGTTCCTGCCCTGGCTTCCCTTCACGATGGACTGTAAGTTGTAAAGTGAAATAAACCCTTTCCTCCCCAAGTTGTTTTTGGTCAGAGTTTTGTCACAGCAACAGGAAAGCAAACTGGAACATACAGATCTGTGTTGGTTAATTTGGGTGTCGGCTTGATGGGCTTTGGGAACACCTAGGAGGTCAGTAAAGCACCTCTGAGTGTGGTTGTGAGCCTTTCCTGGCACAGTTAGGTCATGTGGCCCTTACCTAATCAACAGATCCATCCCTTGATGAGTTCATAAGAGGATCTCTTGGGAGGAGGCGACAGGTGGCACGTGGGGCATGGTTGGAGGAAGTAGGTCAAAGGGAGGCCTACTTTTACCGTTTCTCCTTGTCTGCCCTCCTCCTGCTTCCTGTCCGCTGTGTTTGAAGACTTTCCTCTGCTTACTTCTGATGCTGCAATGATCTGCCCCAGCGTGGGAACTAGGAACTGAATCCTCCAGCAAAATAAATCCTTCCCTTGAGTTGTCAGTGCCGGGTAATTCATGCCAAACTCGGGAACATAGTAACACTGCTGGAGTGGGATGGGGATCTCTCTCCCTGCCCTGCAGGACGCACACTGGAAATTCAAAGACGGAAAAGGACAGGCTCCTATGCCAAGTCTTTGGGAGGCTATAGCACTGTAGTCGGGATGGGGATCTCTCTCCCTGCCCTGCAGGACGCACACTTGAAGCACTGGAAATTCAAAGATGGAAAAGGACAGGCTCCTATGCCAAGTCTTTGGGAGGCTATAGCACTGTAGTTGAGCCTCCAGGTCTAGTCAGAATGTCCACATGGGGAGCTGGAGACATGGCTCAGCAGATAAGAGCACTGACTGCTCTTGTAGAGGACCTAGGTTTGATTCCCAGCACCCACATGGCAGCAAACAACCGTCTGTAACTCCAGCTCCAGGGGATCCAGCGCCCTCTTCTGACCGCCACAGGCATCACACTACACAGGTGCACTTAACGTACATACAGGCAATACATTCATACACATAAAATAATAAGTAATAAATAAAATATTTGTTTAAAAAGATGTCCACATGGAAAATTGAATCAAGAAAGGGACCATGTGCCCCCAGGATGAGACGGGAAACACCACCTTCATAAAATACCAGGTTTGATATAATTCCTTCTTTCCTAACCTGTACAGATCTAGCTGGATCAACCTCTGTCCTGAAACCACTTCATAAGGAATTGCCTTGTGCTCCACACTGACGCCCCACAGCTCCAGGTCAGCCTTCATAGCAGGAGACAGACGAGGACAAGGAGACTGGCTCTGTGCCCCCTGCACCTGTGCTAGGTGAGAGGCAGGCGCATGGTGTGCGGGGGGTGGGGGGGAACTCATCCAAACTGCAGTGTTTGCTTCTGTTTCTAATGGAGAACCCAGAAGAGACATGCTCTCAGGGAAGGGCTGCTGTGGACCCTGGACAAGCCAGAGTGAACCCCGGAAGGACTGAGGGCACTTCAGGCCTAAAGTCCTGCCAACAGAAGAATCACCGTCTGAGCTGTGCAGTTAGCTCTGTTCAGGACAGCAAGTCGTTATCCAAATGGGACATTTCCCAGGGCTCTCAAAGGATAAGACCACAAACCAGGAGAAGAAAGACAATGGAAATACATTGTATTACACACAATTACAAAGGGTAAGCATCCACAGTCAGGATGCAGGTAGGCTAGCCTCCTACAGCTTGTAGGGGAGAGTTCTTTAGACTTCTGCTGGTGGCTGCCAACCTTGGCATTCTCGGGCATTCCTGTCACTCCAGTCTGCCTCTGGGTATGTGCCCCTGGGTCTCTTCTGTCTTCATAAGGACCTCTCATGGGAGATTAGGGACTCATCACACTTTAGCATGACCTCTGTCCTAGTTAACTTTGTCAACTTGACACAGCCTAGAGTCTGAGACAAAAGCCTGGGGTGGGGGGTTGCATATGTCAGATCAGCCTGTGGGCATGTCTGGGGGGAATTGCCTTGATTGCTAATTGATATAGGAGGGCCCAGCCCACTGTAGGCAACATCTCTAGGTTGATTGCCCTGATCTGTTTACGAAAACTAGCCAAGGATAGCCACAAGCAAGCCAACAAGCAGCGTTCCACAGTTCTTCCCTTGAGTTCCTTCCTCCCTGACTTCCCTCCACGATGGACTGGAGCTGTAGACCAAATAAACCTCTTCCTCCCCTAATTTGGTCAGTGTTCCATCACATCGACAGACATCACACTAGGAAAACCTGATCTAGGCTACTTACATCTGTACCCCGCAACGACCCTACTACCAAATAGGGTCATGTTCAGAGCTATGGTGGAAGGGTTTTATCTACTGTTTGGCAATGGGGGACAAAGTTCAACCCATGAGATGTGAGATGTCTGAAAAGCCAAGATCAAGAGACTTGGGGGTGGGTGCCCTGAGACTTGGATGAGGGCGCTGGGGACACAATCCAGGCCTCACTCACACCGAGTGCTGCATAGACCATCCCCCAAAACCAGGACTCATCAGAAGTCACACCCTGTGATCCCAGTATTTTTAAGGCTAAGGCAGGACTGTGAGTTTGAGAGCAGCCTGGGCTACATAGTGAGACCTTGTCTCAAACAACAAACAACAGAGGTTATCCCCACACTGGTGTATCTCTATGCCCAGAGAAGTCAGACTTCATCTCCGAGCCTCAGTTTCTGGTCCTGGGAAATGGGATCACAATGCCTGCTGCTGTCATCTCAGGAGAGTGTTAAGGGTTGAAGGAGATGAAGGAACTGGCTCCTTCCATGGTGACAGAGGTAACTGTACAGCCTCAGTACCGTCTCAGCTGCACCTACAGTGAGACATGTCGAAGACTTGTCTACAGTTGAGGAGCTTGACTTAAGCTGGAGGGAGGCACTGTCACACCTGCAGACTGCACTGCAAAGGGCAGAGATGGCTGAGGATGTCCACAGAACCCTCCCATGTCCTGATGGAGTCCTCCACAGGGATGTGAGCTGTGCCTGTTAGTCAGTCAGTGTGGTGGTTCCTGGGAGCCCCAAGATGGACCAGCTGGGAAGGGCACAGGGCCAGTCTCATCCTGGCTGTCCTGTATCGGGACCCGGGGCACATAACAGAGGAGAATATATGGGTTAGCTCATCAGGTGAAGCCCACAGGAGCAGCACACCTTACACACTCACCTTTGCTCTACTCCATGTAAAACAAAATAAAAAGATGGTCAAGACATTGTCTCTTCAAATCTCACAATTTAATGAAAAATTAAAATAATAATCATTTCATAAAATAAGCTGCGTCATCACAAATTGACATATTGATCCAGACAGTTGTTTCTGTGTGTGTGTGTGTGTGTGTGTGTGTGTGTATCTGTGTGGTTATGTGTGTGTCTGTGCTCATTGTGGTGTGCATGGTCTCTGCATGTCATATAGAATGTGTCTGTATGTCTATGTGTATATAAGTATGCTGTGTGTGCATGTAATGAATATGTGGTATGTATACATATTTATGTATATGGTATGTGTCTGCAGCTATGTGGCATATACATGTGCATAACGTGTCCGGGGGTTTGACTGCTATCTCTGTGGGATGTGCATGTATATGTATGTCGCATGGACTCAGGGAAGTTCCTGTGGCTACTGGAGTAGATTTCCCCAGTTCCGAGGTGTGTGTAAGCATGTGTATGTGTGCATGTGTGTGCATGCACGTGTGTGTGCATGTGCATGTGTGTAAGGGACAGAATAAAAGAGGGAGCGAAATGGGGAGAGCTGGGGAGGCTTCGGGAGGTTCCTGTGGCCGCTGGCACGGATCCCCATGGCCCTGCTGGCTTTGGCTTTGCATGCAGAATCAGGGACTTTCCAGGACAGAGCGCTGAGCACAGACAGACAGCAAACAACACTGTGATAGTAGAGCCCCAGCCAGGGACACTGGACTTCAAAACTGATGTCCGCTAAGCAGGAATCACATGATCAGAGTTGTATCTAGAGGCCCAGTGGGGCATGGCTGCGGGACATGGGAACGTAGAGACACCTTTAGGAAAGCAGTTGGGTACAGACAGGGATGATGGAGACCAGGGGCTGCAGCCGTGCTGGGAAGGATACACGTGTGTTCTCTGACCCTGGAAGTACTTCAGTAGTGAGCAGGTCCCAACATCCTCGGCACAAGCCTTTCAGCTCCAATGGACAGGAGCTCAGGGGAAGCACATCCAGCTCGGGAGCAGCTGTGCATGGTTACCACGCTCAGTTTTTCCTCCTGAGGTGGGTACCACAACTGTCCTCCCAACCACCAGATAAGGAAGTTGGGGTTCAGACAGATCCAGAACCATGCAGGCTACTGCCCAACTAGCTGGAAGGGGGCTTGGCTCACACCTTGACACAGAGCTCGGCTCAGTGAGGCTTGGTCCATTTTCCAGGGACAAAAGTCAAGAAGGAGGTGGGAGGATGCTAGGATGACCCCATAGGTCCATGGTGATGCCTGTGTGGACAAATGAGCCTCAAGCAGACAGCAGGGCACCGCTCTCTCAGTACTTTGTACCCTCCCCACTTCCAGCCTCACAGCATGATCTGGTGTTTCTAGCTTGTCTCTCCATGGCGGTGACAAAACACTCTGACCAATACCAACTTGGGGAGAAAAGGGTTTAATCAGCTCACATCTCCCGGGTCACAGTTCATCAGGGAGCCCAAGGTAGGAACTCAGGAACCTGGAGGCAGGAGCTGGAGTACAGGCCATGGAGGAACGCTGCTTGCTGACTTGCTTCCCTGGCCCACGTTCAGCCTGATTTCTTATAGAACATAGACCCACCTGCCCAGGGATGGCACCAGCCACAGTGCGTTGGGCCTTCCCACATCACTCAAAAAATCAAGAAAACACCCCACAAACGTGGCCCCAGGCCAGTCCAATGGAGGAAATTCCTCAAGTGAGGCTTCCTCTATCCAGGGGTATCAAGTTAATACTAAGCTCTCCAGCACATCCTGTCTCTGTAATGGAACCGGACTGACCTGTAGCACACACATCCGCGTCCATAGCAATGTAGCAGGCCCTGCACACTGTCCAAACTCTCTGTTTCCTTCTAGTGTGTTGGGGTGAGACCCAAAGAACTCGCCATGGCAGTGGACCCTGTGACCCCCCCCCCCCCCCCCGGACACTCCACCCCATAACTGTCCTTTCCTCTACTGGACACTGGCTCCTGGGACGCTCCTCCAATATACCCCACATCTCACCCTTCTTCCTTCAGAGTCCCCCTGGCTCAGCACATACCATTTCTCCCAAGGTCAAGACCTTCTCTGCAGAGAGTCTTTTCCTAACACACCCTTGTGGTGGTTTGAATGAGGGTTCCCCATAGACTCAAACTATTTGGACACTTGGCCTTCAGTGCATTGGCACTGTTTAGGGAGGTTATGGAACCTTTAGCAGATGTAGCCTTGCTGGAGGAAGTTTGTCACTGGGGGCCAGCTTTGAGATTTTATAGTCTAGTTCACTTCCTGTTCTCTTTCTCTGCTTCCTATATGTGGATGAAAACGTGACCAGCCAAACTCCTGCTGCCTGCCTTCCCTGCCTATGGCCCTGCCTCCTCCTCATCCCCCTGGAATGGTAAGGGTAGCCCGAAAAAGATTTATTCCTCCCAGACTTCCGAAGAGCCATGGGCTAGCGCAGGGCATCCTGGGAAGAAGGGTGGAGCCTAGGGTAGGGGGAGATTGGAACAGAAGGATTTGGTGCCATTCTGGGAAGCAGGGAACAGGGAGCAGGCGAGCCAGCCTGGCCTGGACCCCATGGGGGCATCAGGGGACCTCTTGAGGACCCTGTGGACCCCTCATGGAACTCTGTGGGGTGAGTGGGCATGCAGGGACGCAAGATGAGGTAGACCATGGGCAAAAGCGATCTGGAACGGGCCAAGCTGCGCAGAGCTGGGTGCTGGGTGTTCATTTCTTCCTAAGTCTCTCCCCTCCTGCCCCCCAAAGGTATAAACTATGCAAAATTCAAATAAAGATGTGGTATGTGGTGTGTCTACCAGCATCAGGAGCAGGGACCCTAAGAAAACTCGGGCGACAGGAAGTCAGAACAGACTTTGTTCCTTCAGTTGCTTTTGTCGGGACGTTTCATCACAGCAGCAGGGAAGCAGCTAATAAAGGGGGTTGAGCAGGAACACCCCTGTCTCTGTCACACTGCACGGAGGGTTTCTGGATAGAGAAGAACAGGGATCCTATAGCATTCAGAGGTTGAGGGAGGGGTCCGTATCCATGAGAGGTGTAATGTGGGCCTGGGTCACAGCACATCTGAGGACTAGTCTCAGTCAGACCCAGGCACTCAGCTGGCTGGTTGACCTGTACAGATGGCTTAGCTGCTGGCCCCAGGGCTTCTGAGATAAGTTGAGTGTATTAGTTACTTTTCTGTTGCTGTGACAGAAACACCATCACCAAGGGAACTTATAAAAAGAAGAGTTTATTTAACTTACAGTTCCAAAGAGTCAAGAGTCCATCATGTCAGGGAGGCATGGCGGCAGAGGTGGCTGGAAGAGGAGCCACAGAAGCTAAGCTTTCACATCTTCCAGGGGGCACAGGAAGCAAGAGAGTGATTGGAGATCCAGCAAGGCTTAAGAACTCTCTAAGCCCACCCCCAGTGGTGTGCTTCCTCCAGGATAGCCACACCTTCTAAGACCTCCCAAAACAGCACCACCACCTGGGGACAAAATGTCCAAATACTTGGAGCCTATGGGGGACATTTTCATTCAAACTGTCCCAGTAAGTGATTTAAAACCTGACCAGACGAGTGCCTGTCAGCACCCAGCAAACTCCAGCAGGGTTTTGTGACTGCCATTGCAGTTCTGTCATAGCTCTGGTTGGTGAGGTTTTAAGAATGGAGGTGAGAATGAAGGCTGGGGAGTCAGATGGACGAGGGGAAAGAAGCAAACGACCGTCTGTCACACAGGTTGTCAGAAAGAAGAGATTTCTTTCCGAGTCACGCAAGCCCAGTTTGGTGAGTTATGAAGTCGGGTCAATTGAAGGTAAAGTTGGACCCACACTCATTTCAACACATTTAAAATGCTTATTTTCAAAAATACACTGGAACTGACCTGGACGCTTCCTCCCTGAAGACTAACTCTCAGTTATGAAGGATATTGTGCAAGTTGCTAAAGGAGAAAAATCAATCAGTGGTCAAACCCCAGCTTTGAAGCCTAATAACCACAACAATGAACAGCGCAGCAAACTATATCAGTGTATTAGAGCCACTTTTATCTTGGGGGTAATCAAGAACTTCCTAATTGGACTTGAAGCCCACTCAATGGGAGGGATCTCATGTGTGGTACTGTAAACCTAGCCAAATACACATGCCTAGAGAGGTCATAGATCCTACAGGAAAACCTATATCTGTTGCATCCCTAGACAGATGTAATTTCTTACTATACGCTAAATACTGGTCGTTATATTGACAGACAAGTGTGGCAGTCACCACTCATCAAAGAAGCTTCTTTTTGCAACAGATGGAGACAATTACAGAGTTCTAGAAGTGGCCACACTCAGAGATTCAGTATCTGTGAGATGCCCAACCCTACGTGACACATCTACAATGGAACCTCTACACCCAAGGCTCACAGAACATAGTGGAACAATGGGTAGAGAGTATGCTAATGCATCTCTCAGCTCTCATCAGCAAAGCTTCCTCATGCAACAGAGGGTGATGAACACAAAAGGCCACAACCAGCCAAAATGTAGAAAATAAGAGACTGTAGAATGTGGGTCCCCAGGCAGGACTCCTATATTAAATCTCACCTACCCTGGGTTCAGGTGCAGAAGAAGGAATGAAAGATTGTAAGAGCCAGGGGAGGAAGTGCATGACTATAAGGAAACAGAGTCCTCAGGCTCCTGGAAACTTGCTCATATGAACTTACAACAGCGGCGACGGCATGCACAGGACCCATGCAAATTCAATCAGACACAAACCAGCACAGAACTGGTAAAGCGGGCAGGAGCCCAGAGCTTTGGTTAAGCACTGTGGGCAGCTGATCACTGGTGAGGGAGAGCTGAGCTTCTTTAAGGGAGAGACGTGAGACAGGCTGAACAGGCTCCAGCACATGAACTCATACCATGGAACATCTGGGCACACAAACGTGACTAATAAGCCTTAACATGTATGACAGGATGCATGAAGTCCTGTGGCCAGGCTATGGGGGGGTGCAGATAGGGAAAGGGGGCTAAATATGATTAAGACACATGAAATCCACAAAAATTCAATAAATAAGCAAAGGTTGAGGGTGTAGCTCAGTGGTAGAGTGTTTGCCCAGCACACACAAGGCCCTGGGTTCAATCCTCAGTATCACAATAAAGAAATTTTTTTTAATATTTTTATTTATTATTTTTATTTTATGTGTATGTGTGTATTGCCTACATGTATGTAAGTGCACCTGTGTCATGCAATGCCCAAGGAGGACAGAAGAGGGTGTTGGATCCCCTGGAACTGGAGTTACAGACAGTTGTTAGCTGCCATGTGGGTGCCGGGATTCGAACCCGGGTCTTCCACAAGAACAGTCAGTGTTCTTAACTGCTGAGCCATCTCTCCAGCCCACAAACACTTTTTTAATAAATTAGAAAGATGCTGATGGCAACAGTGGGCAGCGGCTTGGGCACTGACTGGCCTGGAGAAGATGGTGTAACCGAGGGGTCGAGGACACACTTGAGAATATGACAGAAAATCAGAAGTTATGAAATACGAGACAGTCAACTGCATTGTTTTTAAAAAAAAAAACTTATTCGTATGAGCACAAAATGAAAGGCTCATGACGTTTATTTGAGTATATCACGTGCTTTGGTCTTATCCAAGCCCCCCACGACCCTCTCCTGTCCCCCAGCTCCTGCTTCCTCTCTTTTCACAATACTGCCTCCTCTGTTTGCATCACACAGACATGCACACACAGAGACACAAGCATAAACACATATGCACACATGAACACAGACACGGCACACACGTACACATCTAAACAACAGATGACAGAAAAGTGACTTGGTATATTTGTCTTTCCTGAGTCCTTATTTCACTTGATGGTCTCCAGTTCCATCCACGCAAATGTTCTTTGAGTGGAAAAATATACCAAACTCAAAGTCACTGAGCTGAGAATCGCATCTACAACTTACACACCACAGAGACCTGATGCCCATAAGAGGCTGAACACCCACTGTGCTGGTTTGGATCTAGTTCGAGTGTGTTCTTGAGGCTCCTGTATTAACAGCTTGTTCCCAGGCATGGCAGTGTGAACTGGGGTGGGCTCTGTAAGAGGCTAAGGGGAAGGCTGCAAGACCATTCCTGTGCTGTGACTGGATCGTGCAGTGTCATCCCACACCCCCGCTATTGTGACGCCATTTTGATGTTCTCTGCAGAACCAAGCTGATAGGGGCATAATGTCCTTGACCCTCCTGAACTGTGAGCTAAACAAACACTTTTTTAAACAAAGCTCCCAGCCTCAAGTATTTTATCATAGCCACAAGAAATGAGTGAACACATCTACTAATTGATGACAGAAGATGATTGATTGATGGGCACAGGATTTGAATATGAAAATTCAGAAGAGAAAACAGAACAGCCAATAGCCATGAAAAGAGACTATTCCACACGAACATATAAAATAGAAATTTAAATACCACCCAGGTATTGCTACTCGCCCACCCACCCAGTGGAAAGAATTAAAAGTGGTGCGAGTTCTAATGTTGGTGGACACAGCAGAAAGGCACCTTCAGACACTGCTGGGAGTAATTTCATGTTTTTATGTTACTCTTTATGTTAAATGGATTCTGGCAATATCTATTATAAAAACACCCTTCAACTGGCAATTTTAGTCTTAGGCATCTATCCCATTGTGGTAGAAAACAACCACCATTTAAAGGTATTTTGACAATATTATCTTTCTGCAGTAGAGCTTGCTAAAATAAGAGAAAAATAGAAAAAGAAAGAAGAAAAGAACAAAGGGAGAGAGGGAGGGAGGGA
>NW_008331810.1:2901195-2944704 GCF_000622305.1 Nannospalax galili
AGGGGGGGAGGACTGGGTATCTGAGTGTCCATGTGTAAGTGATGTTGAATAATTCTTGAGTCTGTAGTCATTGGAATGGTCATAAAAGTATCACAGGTATGAGAATATTTTACCACATTTTATTGAGTAAGGAAATCAAGATACAGAGAATTTAACATGGCACTTTTGAAAACAAACCCTATTTCTCTCTGTTTCTTCTTCCTCTCCTCTCTCTCTCTCTCTCTCTCTCTTTCTCTCTCTCACACACACACAAAGAGAGACTGAGACAGAAAGAGAGATATCTTGTAAGGGTTAAAAATGTTGCACACCAAATGTAAATTACTTTGTTTTATTTATTTTTATTTTATGTGTGATTGCCTGTTACGTGAACCTTGCTTGCGGTACTGATGGAGGCCTGAAGAAGGCGTTACATCTCCTGGATCTGGAGTTACAGAGGGTTATGAGCTGTCACCTGGGCCCTCTGCAAAAGCATCGAGTGCTCTTAACTACAGAGCCATCTCTCCAGCTCCAAAATACATTTATTTGTTAGCCAACTGGGCTGAAATAGAGAGAGGAGAGAGACAGAGGAAAGAAAAACAACTAAGTGGAGAAAGAAAAGGGTTAACTGAGAGAGAGCAAGCCAAACCACACCATTCACCTCTGCACAGTCTGAATGTTTGTTAAAATGAAAACAGCCATGGTTGTGTTGCAAGGCTTGCTATAGCAGTTTCTGTCTATTAACTTGACTTTTGTGATCCTTTATTTTCTTAATAAAAATGTCTAAAATTAATACTGGGTGTGGTGGCCCTCCTGAAGCAGATGCAGGCAGATCTCTGTGAAATGGAGGCAGCCTGGTCAACATAGTAAGTTCCAGGCGGGCTGGGACTAGGGAAACCTTGTCCAAAAAATGTCTAAAATTAAATTAAAATGTAACGAAAAACAAAATTAAGCAGATGATGAAATGTGGCCTGGTTTGTGTGCCGTAACAGAAGGGTGCAGTCTGAGTATACACGCAGACTGAGAGGCAGATGTTCCCGCCTCCTTTCTGACTCTGCTGGTCCTCCATGGAAATACTGCACCTTTGCGGGAGGGGGTGAATGTACTTCCTTCCACCCTGCAGGTCTACAGCCCCCATCTTCCATGCTCTGTGTCACCCCCACTTCCTGTCCTCCACACCCTCCTGAGAATCCTAACAGCCTAGTAGACTCAAGTTACCCTCAGCCTCCCATGGTATCAAACATGCTGGATGAGAGCCTGCTTGCTAAAGTCCCTAGATGTAGTAGTGTCCCCCTCTCGGCAGGGCTTCTCCAGCAGGACAGACAGTAAGACAAATATATACTAAGATAGGATATGTTTAGACATAAACAGGCTGTGCATGAACGAAGGGTAGAGTTGTTGTGGGGTACTGCCTTCCGTGACTTGGGAGCCGTAGGTCTCACCTTCTGTCACCGAGGGCCAGAGCCCCAGGAGACTCAGTTCAGTGGACAGAGGGGCAGGAGCGCTCTCCAAGCTGTAGCCACAGGACAGAAGCAGGATTTAATTTTCCTGTTTCTTTTTGTTTTCTTTCACACCCTGAGCAGCTTAGCAGGGCCCATCACAGCAAGTACATCACATTGAGGAAGGCCAACTGTTTTACCTAACTGCTAATGTCTAAAAACACCTTCATAGACAGCTAAAAAGAGTGTTCACTAGCTATCTGGGTACCCCATGGCCTAGGCCACTCCACAGGAGGAAACACATCTGGTGCTGTAAATCTGGCCAAGAACCCATATTTGGGGAGCTCACAGGCCCCGGGAAGAGCCCGCTATTATTATTCTGTCGAATGGACATTGTATCACACTGCCCTCTAAATTCATATCTCTATACTCATAACTAGTAGAGCTCTCAGACCTCATCAGAGAAGTTCCTTTGTACAATTAATACAGAAACTCACAACTGGTAAAAGTGCAGATAAGTGTCAGCAGAGTGCTTGGCTACAAATGGGACGTCCCTATCACACACCCCCACTAAGGCTCAGGGGCCACTGAGGAAAAGTGGAGAGAAAGATCGTAAGAGTTGAGTCTGAGAGGATCAGAGAGAATGTCTTCTGAACATGACAAGACCACGGCACTCGTGAGCTCACAGCAGCTGTGGCTCCTGCACAAGGTCAAGCCCGTCACCATTCTGGCACAGACTGGGGACAGAAGGTCTCATGAGCCTCCACCCCTAACTGAGGAGCTATTGACAGTTGATGATACTGGGTGGAGGAAGAGTCAGTTTCCTTTGAGGATGTGGCCCCTGGTAGGTCACTCAGGTTTCAGTGGATGGCCCCGCACGCAGGAGAACATGAGCAGCACAAATTGGACTCAGTAGGCTATTTAAAAAAATAATAATAAGGGGCTTGAGAGATGGATCAGCAGTTAAGAGCACTGGCTGCTCTTGCAGAGGACCTGGCATGAATCCCAGCACCCACATGGTGGCTAACAACCATCTGTAACTCCAGTCTCAGGGGATCCGACACCCTCTTCATAACACAGATGCACTTGCATACATGCAGGCAATACACTCATACACATAAAATAATAAAAAATATTTTAAAATAATAAAAGGACAAAATGTTTTGGTGAGGTGGAGGTGGATCTACAAGGATTTAGGGAGAGGAGAATGGGGGAGTATGATCAAAATGCATTTATGACTATCTCAAGGAATTATAAGATACATTTTAAAGCCCATCATCTGTGAACTAAGCTTTCTCTACGTAGCCTACTGGGGACAATTTGAGATTTAAGACGTAGCGGTAACAGAGATTTCTCCAGGGAGAGGACTGCAATATTGAAAACTAATTTGATTGTCAGCACTACCAGCAGCCTTTGCTGCCTAAAGCAACAGACCCACATCATCTTGCTGCAGATTCTCTTGCAGCAAGCAAACTATCTCAGCATCACCTGTAACTAGGACATCTACTCAGTCGGTAACACTAGCTGTTGAGCCCCGCTCCTGCAGGCGCATGAGCCTGAGGCTGAACATCAGTGAACAGACTAAACAACGACTGTTTCCCTCATGAAATGTGCAGTCAAAATTATGTTCATTGAGGGTCAGCAAAGTGGCTCAGCAGGTAGAGGTGCTTGCTGCCAAGCCTGAAGACGTCAGTTCAATCCCCGGGGCCTACATGGTGGAAGGAAAGAACCAACTCCCACAGGTTGTCCTTTTGGCCGTCCCACATGTGTTAAGGTGTGCTCACATAAATACATGTGCATACACACACACACACACACACACACACACACACACACACACTAAATAACTAAAAGTTTTAAAAAGAGATTATTGCATACAATTCAGTACTATCCAGCTTATCAGCCACCAGCCTCTCCTGGCTTCAAATTTAAAGATGAGCTAATCGGAAGAACAGAGTCGAGCTGGGAGCAGTGCACGCTCCTCTAACACTGGCACTCGGGAGGCTGAGGCAGGAGCATCACGGGTGTGAAGCTGTCCTTGGCTACATAGCAAAATAGTCTGGAATAAAAATAATATATTTCTTCAGTTGTGCTATCCTGTGTCACCTGCCTGTCACCACGCACAGCTAGTGGCCTGCACATCACATGGTGCAGCTATACAATGGTTCCATTTCTGAAAACAGTCACTTGAGATGGTTTCAATGCAGACCCCAGCACAGTCCCAAAAGTCACAATACTGAATGTGGAATCCAAATCTCTAGAATCCCTCATCCCCCAAATCATAATCCTGAAAATCCAGAATCCCAAATGTTAAATTCATTTAAGTACAAATAAGAATTATTTGAAGCCCCCCAAGCCCCCAAATAAGAATTATCATGAAAAATCACAAAGAAGTGTGTTCTAGCTTCATTCTGCTGCTGTGACAAACACCCTAACCGAAAATCAGCTTAAAGGAGGAAGAGTTTATTTGGCTTACAGTTCCAGCCACTGTCCGTCACTGCAGGGAGGTTAAAGCCAAAATCCAAACCAGACCCTCACATCACATCACATCCATAGTCAAGAGCAGAGATAAATAAATTCATAGGTACCATCTGCCTGCTGTTGGCATTGGTCTAGCGTTCTCCTGTCTCACAGAGCACAGAGCCCTCTGCCTAGAGAAGAGTGCCACCCACACTGGGCTGGCTCATCTACATCCATTTATTTAATTATGACAACCCCCCACAGACATGCCCACAGACCAACCTGATCAAGGAAATTCCTCAACTGAGGCTTTCTTCTCTAGCTTTTGACAAGTTGACATTTAAAACTAACCATCACAGAAGTTGTGTAAGAAGAGGGAAAACCTGAATTTTAGGGATAAGATTGGTCCTGTCTTCAGCAAGGACAAAAACTAGAGTTTGAAACTGTGTCACGTGTCTGTGTTGGCATGTCCTTTGGTGAATGACATTCCTTCCCAGGAATTAAAATCTCATTCACCTGAACAAGCTAAGGAAGTTATTAACTGATTCAAAAAGTAACTATAAGCACAGTGAGGTGAGGAAGCATCTCTTTGGTCACCAGCGCTGTCCCTATAACATCCGAGGTCTGTACACAACTTATGAGCTAGTTCTTCAAAGCAATACGGGGCGTGACACAGAACACAGGCCTTTGAATATGAGATGCTCATGCCAATACACAACCAATCACAGACGATTTTCAAAAAGAACAGTTCCACCTAGAACTATATCCCCTGAGGAGAGCTGTGTCTTAAAGGGGTAGGGAGCATGGGAGGGATATCCACCCCAACTCAAGGTTTCAAACTCCTGTCAATGATTGTGAAATCTGTCCAGCTCTTGGGGGCTACCCCCGCCGTCATTGCCAAAACTGATCCCCATCATGTATTTTTACACATACAGGGACCTCCTGAACTTCCTTTCAGTCTCTCCCTCTCTCTCCTTTTCAATTTCTTTGCTATGTTAAGAGCTGGCACTAGTTTTACATTCTCTTTCTTTTTAATTATGTATCTGTGCACATCTGTGGGGGGTACATGTGCATGAGTGCAGTTGCCCAGAGAGGTCAGCGAAGGGCATGGCATCTCCTGGTGCTGGAGTTATGGTGGCTGTGAACTGTTCTATAGGGTGCTGGGAACTGAACCTACGAGTAGTACTTGCTCTAAACCCCTGAACCGTCTCCCGGTCCGAGGTTTACAATTTTTCATGCTGCTTATTTAATCTTCACATCCAATCCTGGAAGTTTATGTGTGTGAAGACTTTTGGGGTATCCTCATCTGTTTCTGACATTTCTCTGACAACTTGACCTGTAGAAAACATGTCATCGAGCTGTCCTCTGAGCACAAGTCTCTGCATATCTACCATAAAGCAGAACCTTCCACAGTAAACAGAGATGCTGTTCTCTGTACACTTGCCTCCATGGAAGATGAAATTGTTCAAAATCTTGCATTTTGGTGGTTATGTCAGAAGAGTGATACCTCAACTTGTGATCTGTCTTGTCAAAAAGACCAAAGCTGTCTGTCACAGTATTTCAAGTGAGCTTAGTCATATATTCGGGCACACAAAGACTCCAACCATAGTCACATGTATGTACACATTTTGCTTTCTTTCAACATCCTTTTAAATTTCTTTTGATTTATTGATTTTTGTTTTATGTGTATGAGTGTTTTGTCTGCGTGGATGTAAGTGCCACAGATGCTTGCAGTGCCTGTGCAGGTCAGAAGAGGGCATTTAATCTTCTGGAACTGGAGTTACGAATGATTGTTAGCTGCCATGTGGGTGCTGGGAACCAAACCTGGGTCCTCTGCAAGAGCGGTCAGTGCTCTTAACCACTGAGCCATCTGTCCACCCATGTACATATTTTTCTTTTTGACCTATTTATTTACAAATACAGTCATTTGATCCTAAGTGTTAAACCCACATGACTTGAGTCTGAGTTCTCAGGCTTGTGAAAATACACATCATTTCTTGTTTTAACAGGTGAAAAGGCCTGTTATGGGTTCTGATGTGGTTTTCTATGCTTTGTGAATGTTTGAAATTGTAAATACATGTCTTTTAAGAGTTCTTATTTTTTTCCAGGAATTTATTTTCAGGATTTTGACCTCTCAGGATTTTAGACTTCAGGAATTTTGATCTCTAAGAATTAGTTTTTGGAATGCTGCCTTTTGGGGTTATGGCCCAAATCCATCCTGGAAACTTCCAAAACCTAAAGCCAGAGATGCTTTCATGAACTGTCTAAGCCTCAGTTCCTCACGCGGAGCTGACACAAAAGAAAGATAGGAGCCCCATTGCTGGCGGCGTTGGCAGGGAGGGGGACAGTAGTTGTAGATGCCACCATTGCCTCAGAGAAGGTAAAGGGGAGTTGAGTATCAGACAGAAATGGACGCAGCGTCTGCCTCACCACTGTTTTAGTTTTCTGATTGTTGGTGACTTCTTGTGGAATGCTCTTGCTAAAAAACTGAAGCAATTAATGGTTGAATGCGGTCGGATTTCTCCACAAAGTTCTCAGCCTGGTAAAGAGAACTCCTTTACATCAGTCTAATGAAGCATTCTAACAATTCATATGACTCTTTTCAAGAGGAACCTGAAGATTATATTAAAGTACAGAGCCAAAGACTCGTTTCAGAAGGATGAGAGGGAACTATTCGGAAATCTATGGGTATAGAGAAGAGGTTGATTCCAGACCTAGGTACAGAAGGTTCGATCAAAGACTCTCATCTGGAACCATCCAGACCCGCCCAAGATCACACACTATTTCACAAACAGTAGAAGACCGGTTATCTCAGTGGTTACCTGCCCATGACAGTAAGACTAGTCTAGACTCTATTAGCTAATGTCAATTTACCAGGGACTGCTTCTCAGAAAAACCCATCCCCCCAAACCATAGTCAGCAAGAATCAACTGTGGCTTATGTAGTGTAGACTCTGGAGTTCACAAGTACCTCTGCTCAGGACTGTGTACCACAGACCCTCAAGCCAGTCATAAACAGACGCGTCAGAGGAGGGCAGAGAAAAAGCACAGGAAGAGCAACCCAGGTGTGGGAGGAAAAGACGTTCTGAGGAAATGGGTTCCGACAAACACGGGAGCATCCAAAGAAAGAAGACGCAGGTAGAAACTGTACAGGTCAGTACAGAAAAGCTTAAGAATCGGAAATAGAACAAAAATCCAGGTGTATCCTCGAAGAAAGAGGACGGTGAGCGCAGGAAAGAGATAAGGGAAGGAGGCAAAGAAAGGACAGAGGAGGAACGGCCCTGGGACCAGCCTGTCCTTGGGTTTTGAAGCTCTTTGGTTGGCTGTCCTGGGACTAAGTTGAAATGATAGTTAAGGAGCTTGATTTTATGTGATCATGTTGACATCACTTTTCCTGTGTGAATAGATATTTTAACCGCTAACAAAGTGTCTTAATTTGTTTCTCCACTGCTGTGACAAAACACTCTGACCAATACCAACTTGGGGAGGAAAGGGTTTATTTGTCTTACATCTCCCGGGTCACAGTTCATCAGGGAGCCCAAGGTAGGAACTCAGGGCAGGAACCTGGAGGCAGGGGCTGGAGCACAGGCCATGGAGGAATGCTGCTTACTGGTTTGCTCCCCTGGCACCTGCTCAGCCTGCTTTCTTATGCAACACAGACCCACCTGCCCAGGGGTGGCACCACCCACAGTGGGCTGGGCCTCCCACATCACTCATCAAGAAGATGCCCCTCAGACATGGCCACAGGCCAGTCCAATAGAGGCAATTCCCCGATTGAGGCTCCCTCAACCCAGGTGTGTCAAGTTGACACTAAAGTTGTCCAGCACACAAAGTAAACATGGAGAAGTGTGCTTACTTTCCAACAACAGCAACAAAAAAAATCTTTCATTAACTACATCATTTCCAAACAAAAAGATACCATTCAAGTCCATTAGAAAGAGCTGGGGGTGATTTTCTTGAGGGGAAAGAGAGAGGAGATGAGGGTGCTGTTTGTGCAGCGGAGCTCATAGCTACGTGGTCTTCAAGTTAAGTATGCGGCTAAGTCTGAGACCATATTTTTAACTATTTTAGAATAAGGGCTGGAGAGATGGCTCAGCAGTTAAGAGCACTGGCTGCTCTTGTAGAGGACCAGGTTTAATTCCCATCACCCACATGGCAACTCACAAAAATCTTTACTCCAGGTCCAGGGGACCTGATGCTCTCTTCTGGCCTCCACAGGTATTGCACACACAGGTGTCCTTATATTCAAGCAAAACACTTATATATAAAACAAATAAAATAAAAATTCAAAACACACTTAGAATATGAATAAAATTAAGCCACCCTATACAGAGAGACACTTCTGATATGAGGACAGAAGGAGCAACATGGGCTCTCTCACCACTGGAACAACTATCACTCATGGGAAATGTTTGAAAACAAATCTCTGAGAATTGTCCTGCAGGCATGCAGCAGATGGAGAAGTATTATCTCAAGAAAACCCACTACATCTCTGCAAGAAGAGCAAAATTTTCAGCATCCTGCACCATCCTTGGCCTAATAAAGATGGAAACAACGTCTGCCAAGGGACACAGATAACAGACAGAAATTCAGGTTCAAGGAAGAAAGAGTCAAGCTGGAGAGAAGGCTCAGTGGCTAAGAGTACTGGCTGCTCTGGTAGAGAACCTGGGTTTGAGTCCCAGCACCCACATGGCAGCTAACAACCATCCCTAACTCCAGTTTCAGGTCATCCCACACCCTCTGGGATCTGCAGGCACTGCATACATGTAGTTCACTTACATACAAGCAGGCAGAACACTCAGACACCTAAAATTTTTAAAAAGAAATAATAAATGAATCCCAGTTAAGGGAATCATAGACCCACTGTAAACATCATATAGTTATATATTTCTTCTCCTAGCTGATTTAGATGTAATTGTATGAAATAACAGATTTGTAAATCTATTGTTGAGCCTATAAACCCACAAAGGCAGCAATGGGGACAGAATAGTGTTAAAGATGGAACTCAAATAAGTTGGCAACTAAAATCCAAAGTAAGAAATTAAAATGACCAGCAATATTAAATAAGAAGTTGAAAGTAACAACTTTATGATGAACTTTATAATTATGCCCAAAACAGGTGGAGAAATGGAGTTATGTTGAGGCATCATTCATGTATCTCACTTGAATTGAATCAGTCTAAATATAAGGCAGGTTCTCATAAAATAGGTAGATGTAGGTCATGAATCCTGGTGGATTACCAAAAAGAAAACTTGGGAAAATAGAGAGAGAAAGAAATCATTAGAGGGGCTGTAGAGCTGGCTCAGTGGTTGAGAACACTTTTTGATCTTGCAGAGGACTCGAGTTCAGTCCCCAACACCTACATCAAGCAGCTCACAACTGCCTGTACCATCTCCATGGAATCTGACACCCTCTTCTGGCCTCCAAGGGCACCAGCACATAAGTGCACAGATGTACACTCACAGACACATATATGCACATAATTTTTTAAAAAACACAAAATCATAAAAGAAATCTATATACTACGTTAGAAAATATTCACAATGCAAAAGATGATGAGGAACAGAGAAGCCGTGGCATGTAGAAAACCAAAGGTAACATGACAGAAAACCCCAGCCACATTAACAGCAGCATTAAATGTGCATGGATTTAAGCATCTCACCAAAGGGAAGGATTGCCATGCTGAACAAAATAAAGGTGAGATCTAGCCTCACAAAATCGTCAGAAGATGCACCTTAAATTCAAAGCAAAATATGAGGATGCGGGGCTGGAGTGACAGCTCAGCGGTTAAGAGCACTGGCTGCTTTTGCAGAGGACCCAGGTTTGATTCCCAGCACCCACGTGGCTGCTAACAACCATCCATAACTCCAGTTCCAGGGGAATCCAACACCCTCTTCTGACCTCTGAGGGCACTGCACTACACAGGTGCACCTACATATATGCAGACAATTAAATAAATAAATAAATAAAGCCTGGCACAAAAATAAATAAATAAATAAATAAATAAATGAAAGTATAAAAAGATCACAGACAATTAGAGAACTGGGTTAGATGAGTACATAACAATTGTAATATGTTTAAAACAAATCATATTTCTAGAGACAAAATTTTATCATTATAAAATCATTTTAAAGAACATTTAACAATTATAAATTCATACACTTATAAAAACTGGAAAAAGAGAGATGAGGTAAGAATTGAGAGAATAAACAGAGTAGATGCAGAAAACAGCTGAGCATCTCACTTCAACAGCCTCCCAAAGATAGAGAGGAGGTCGCATCATCATTGGCTAGATCCAGTAGCACACGCTACCCAGCCTAAGCAGGAGCCACATTCTTGATGAGTGCGCGGAATGGTACTCAGGTAGACTGTGCCCTGGATCACAGAACTAGTCAACTGAATTTAGAATGATTGAAGTCATACAAAGAATGTTCTCCCACCATATTGTAAAACAAAGTAGCAGTCGACACACAGAGACAATTAGGCAGCTCAAAAAAATCCAGAATCAAATAGCATGTTCGTAAATAACAAATGAGCCAAAAAGAAATCAAAAGGGGAATTAGAATATATTTTGATATGCATGAAAACAAAGACCCAATATCAAAGTACAGACAATTTTAATTACACTGTGTTTAGAGGAACTTTATGGTTGAAAGTGCCCATGTTTAAAAATAAGAAAAAATTGGGGCTCAGCAGTGGGCTGAGGCACTGGCTGAGGATCCAGATTCGATTCCCAGCACCCACATGGCAGCTAACAACTGTCCATAACTCCAGTTCCAGGGGATCCCATTCAATGCCTCCTGACCTCCACCAGCATTACACAACATGGACGCACCTACCTACATTCAGGTAATACACTCATAAAATAAAAATAATAAATGAAATATGAAAAAAATAAGAAAATCCCTCTTTCTGTTGCTGTGATAAACATCAAGACCAGAACCAACGTGGGGTGGAAAGAGTTAAATTTTCTTACACTTCCATTTGCAGTTTTTTACTGGAAAGTTTGGGGCAGGGACTCAAGGCAGGAACCCAGAGACAGGAAGTAAAGTAGAAGCCTAGCTGGCTTCAGGCTCAAGGTGAGCTACCTTTCCTGTGCAGCCCAGGCTCACCTGCTGAGGGGTGAAGGGCCCACAGCAGGCTGAGTCTTCCCACATCAACTAGCAATCAAGAAAATGCCCCATGGACGTGCCCACAGGCCAACCTGATGGAGGAAATTCCCCATCCGAGGATCCCTCTTTCTTGGTGTGCCAAGTTGACAACCAGGATCACCTATCACAGACCTCAAATCAATAACCTAAATGTCCCTGTTAAGACACAAGGGAAGAAAAAGAAATATAAACCCGCAAGCAGATAACGGGAAACAAGTAAAAACATGGCAAAAATTAATGAAATAAAGAGTAGGAAGAGCAGCAGAAAAGCATCAACATCAAAAGCTGATTACCTGAAAACACGACCAAATGGAAAATATTTATTTGGATTTATTAAAAAAGAATATTAAATTACAAAAATTCACTCTGTTAAGCCAGTATTTATTAGCCTGCTACTAAAAATATTTTAAGAGGACCTGGAAAGATGGCTCAGTGGTTAAAAGCACTGGCTGCTCTTGCAGAGGACCAGGGTTTGATTCCTAGCACCCAATGGCAGCTAACAGCTGTCTCTAACTCCAGTTTCAGGGGAATTTAATACCCTCTTCCCACCTCTGTGGACACTGGACAACACAAACGCACCTACCTATATACAGGCAATATACTCATACACATAAAAATAATAAATAAAATAAATAAATAAAAATGCTATAAGAAAAATACAGATCATTACCCTTTATTCATATAAATGCAAAAATTCTCACCTCCATGCTAGAAATCAAGTTCAGAAACACATAAGAGATTATATAACTTCACTAAATGGTGTTTGTCACAGGAACGCAACGTTGGTTTAACAGGTAAAAATCAGTTTATGTGGGCTGGGAAGACGGCTCAGTGGGTAAAGTGCTTGGGGAAGGAGTATAAGGGCTGGAGCTTGAATTACCAGAACTCAAACAGAAACCCAGTGGGTGTGATGACCCTCCTGTAATCCCAGTGCACGGGAGCCAAAGCTGGGCAGCCTCTGGAGCTGGTAGACCAAGCAGATCAGCTAAAGTGGCAAGCTGTGTTCAAGAAGAGAGCTGCTCAGGAATTTCAGGTGAGGTCAGTTAAAGGAAGACACTGGAATTCAAACTCAGGGCTCCACACACAATCACATACATGCCTACACACATGTGAACATGCACACACACATGCACATTCACCACACAAATACATATACAAAGTCTGTCATATATATAACATGCATGCACACACGTATGTGTTACATAATATGTGCCAACCAAACAAATTGCAATAAGCACTGGATTGTGAGAATTAACACGGTGAAAATATTTAACAAAAGTCAGCAAGATTTTTATGATAAACACACTCAGCTAGCTAGGAATAGAAACAAACGTTCTCAGTGTCGTAAGAGTAACCCACAGCCAGACATCACAATTATTTGTGAAGAATTCAGTGCTTTTCCCTCCGGCCCTACACTTTCTACTTTATGCTGTGTTCTAAGTTTTGTCTAGACCATTAGGAAAATTTGCCTCATAGTCTAGGCATTCAGACTGAAAAAGAAGTGGTAGAACGACTGCTCTTTAGAGCTCTAGAAAATTCCTGAGGAATTCACTATAGAACCAACCAAACTTATCAGAGCAAGGCTCCAGGGCATTAGATCAACACATAAAACGTATTCTTTTTCTTTTTTAAAAAAGATCATTTTTATTTATGTGTTTGTGTGTATATGTGCACATGCATGTGGGTGCCCATGGAGGCCAGAAGAGGCTGTCAGAGCCCCTGGAACTGGGGTTACAGTTGTGAGCCTGACATAGATATCAGGAGCCAAATGGAGCAGCATGTGATCCTAGCTGTGAAACTTCTCACCAGCCTGGAAAACTCAACTATTATTCTATTCAGTTTCAATGAACAAATCCCAAAGGAAATTTACTTTTTTTTTTTTTTTGGTCTTTTTGAGACAGGGTCTCTCTGTAGCCCCAGCTGTCCTGGTGTCACTATGTAGACCAGGCTGGCCTTGAACTCAGAGAGATCCACCTGCCTCTGCCTCCCGAGTGCTGAGATTCACGGTGTGTGCCACCACGCCTCGCTGTTTACTTTTATTTTTAATACAGAGTCTCCCTGTAACCTCAGCTGAGCTAGAACTCTCTATGTAGACCAGGTTGGCGCTGATCTCACAGAGATCTACCTGCCTCTGCCTCCTGCATTGAGATTAAAGGCAGGTGCCATCATGCCCAGCTTTTTCCAAATGAAATTAAGACAGCGACCTCACAATGGCAACAAAAGGAACAGTATACATTGGAATATATTTATCAAAAAAAGATGTAAACATGTGTTATGAAGACTATAAAATGGCAAGGTCTAAACAGATGATAAAACATCATGCGTTCTTGACCAGAACAGAATCATTAAGAGACGGTTGATGGTTAACATGACACCGTCAGGTTACCTGGGCAATTGTGGATGCCTTGTTCCTGTGTGTGACTTCCAGAGTATTCCAGAGGAGACTGTTGTGTGACTCTGGGAACTGAGTGGGAAGACACATCCTGGATGCTGCCAGACACTGTCCTACCGGTAGGGAGTCCAGACACCAACAGGACAAGAACAAAACAGGCACATTATCTCGGGGATGCGTTTGCCTCTGCTGCTGCCACAGCCACCACCCTTGCGTTCTTTGGCCTTTGGATGCTGCCTCCTGCACCAGCAGCTCTTCAGAGTCCAAGGAGCCCCTTTGGCCTGAGTCTGAGGGCTGCACTGTTGGTGTCCCTGGTGCCAAGGCTTCGTTCGGGACTGTTCGCCTCTGCTGCTGCCACAGCCACCACCCTTGCGTTCTTTGGCCTTTGGACGCTGCCTCCTGCACCAGCAGCTCTTCAGAGTCCAAGGAGCCCCTTTGACTTCAGTCTGAGGGCTGCACTGTTGGTGTCCCTGGTGCCAAGGCTTCGTTCGGGACTTGGACTAAGTAGTGCTTCTAGTCTGACCCTCGTAACCACAGCAGTGTTTTGAAGGAGAACATCCCCCATAGGCTTCAAGTATTTGGACACTTTTTCCCCAGTTTTTGGTGCTGTTTTGGGAGGTCTTAGAAGGTGTGGCCATGCTGGACGAAGCATGTCCCTGGGGGGTGGGCTTAGAGAATTCTTAAGCCTTGCCAGATCTCCAGTCACTCTTGCTTCCTGTGCCTGCGTGAGGATGTGCTTTAGCTTCTGCTGCTCCTGCTCCAGCCACCTCCTGCCACCGTGCCTCCCTGCCGTGATGGACTGTAATTACCTTTGAACCATAAGCTCAAATAAACTCTTCCTTCTATAAGTTCCCTTGGTCAGTGTTTCTATCACAGCAACAGAAAAGTGACTAACACAACCAGATTCTTCTAATGTCTCTCTAGTTTGCAAACAGCCTTTCATGGGGATTGTCAGTGTCTGTGATCATGTGAGCCAGTCCTTCTAACACACACACACACGCACACACACACACTCCCGTTCCTATCGTACCTTCAGTAGGTCTCTTATTCTGGAGATCCTCTGCTAACACATTGCAATACTCTTCAGATGTATCTATATTCACTGAAATCACTATTAAACTACCAACTGGATTTTCTATTTTTAGAAATTGACAAGTTGATCCCAAAATTCATGTGGAAATATAGTAGGCTAGAACAGTCCAGCAGCCTCAAAAAAGTAATGGCAAAGTTCTTCCCAATTCCTAAACTTATTATACAGCAATTGTAATCAAGGTGGCATAATGTTTGCCTAAAGACAGGTGTAGAAATCAATAGAAAAGAACGAGTCTATAAATAAGCTATGATCATTAATATCAGTTGTTTGTACTAAAGGTGATGGGTAAAGAATTCTCTTTTCAATCAATGGTTTGAGACAGCTGTATATCTACATGCCAAAGAGAGGAGTTGGACCTTTCCCTATACCTCCAAAAACCAGTTCAGAATAGATTATTGATCTACATGCAAGCATGAGTATTAAACTCCCAGAAGAAAATGTTCAGAGTAAATATTTGTGGCCTTACAGTAGGCAGGTCTTCAGAAGGACACCAAGGAAAGTGGGCATGGCAAAGGGGAGAGCCCAAGCCAGACCTCAGCAAAACCAAAATCTCTTCTGTTGCAAATGATTCAGTCAAGAAAGCAAAAAATGAAACCCGCGGAACAGAGCAAGTGCTTCCAAATCTTATATCTGAAAAACGGCCCTGTATCCAGAGCCCACAAGTGCTCTTACAATTCCAGGATCGAAAACTAAATAACTCATTTAGAACATAGCAAAGAATGCCTTAGACATTTTGCCAAAGAAAATATGCAAATGGCCAATAATGCATGGAAGTCTCTGATCACTCGTCACTGAATTCAGGGGAGACACCATGTCAGCAGCTGTCAGACGTCTTAACGGATCTGTGCTGCAGGAACAGATCACCTTCATAGCTTTCCCAGAGTATCCACGCTGCCTACACTACCCACCTCTAAATTACTTAGCAAACGCCTTGGGCATGAGAGCTCCTGATAGCAATCTCAGTGCTTGAGCTCAAATCAAATAACCTTTATTTTCTTTAATAATAACCCCAAAGCAGAAGAATGATGATCTGGGACTTCAGATATGAGGACATAACTCAGTTCTGGGGGAGAGAGTGCTTGTCTAGTGTGAGCAGACCCTGGGCTCAAGCCCCAGGATGACAGCAATAAAAAGCCAGAAAATGTTTCCTTTACAGTAAAAGTACAAGTGCTTGGGCTGGAAAGATGGCTCAGTACCGTAAAGGACCTGAGTTTGAGTCTCAGCCTGCCACTTCAGGCGGCCCACAACCAACTGTAACTCCAGCTCCAGAGAAACTGACTGTCTTCTGGCCTCTGTGGGCACTACACACACATGTATATACACAGAGGGTAAGAGCATGGGCTGCTTGCAGAGGACCCAGTTTTGATTCCCAGCAGCCACACAGCGGTTAGCAACCATCCATAATTCCAGTTCCAAGGGATCTGACTCCCTCCTCTGACCTCTGCAGCACTGCATGACGTGGGTGCACTTACACACGTGCAAGAAATACACTCATATACATAAAAATAAAAATAAAAATAAAAAATATTTTTAAAAAATTAAAACTTAAGGCCTAGTGTGCAGGTTCAAGCCTTTAATTTCAGCACCAGGGAGGCAGAAGCAGGTGAATCTCTGAGCTTGAGGCCAGCCTGGCCTACATAGTAAGTTCTAGACCATTTGGGGCTCCAGGAAGACCCTGTCTCAAAAAAAAATAATTTTAAAAAACTATTTTTTTTTAAAGTACAAGTTCTAGGCTGGAAAGCTGGCTCAGAGATTAAGAACACTGGCTACTCTTCAGTTCCTAACACCCACATGGCAGCTGACTCCAGCTCCAGGGGCTCTCACGCCCTTTTCTGGCCTCCACAGGCATAGTATACAGGTGGTACACTTACATACATGCAGGAAAAATACCTATACATATAAAATTAAACTAGGTAAATAAATAAAACATTTTACAGTCCAAGTTCTTGGCTTAAGGAAGGAGAAAACGGTGGGATGAAGTGTCCGTGACCCACAATATCGTGAGAGATTTCAAGGTGGGGAGGGAGAAAGATTCACATGTTGTTCACGAACTTGTATTAAAGCCTATTTCTATGGTTGTCTTATATGATTGTTAGCTGTTATTGTAAATCCTTCACTGGCCTAACTTCTAAATTAAGCCGTGTCATATCTGCTTACATGTAGAAGAACACAGCGTACACAGGCTTTGACATAGATTAGGGGAGGAAGCCGAAATAATTTACAGATATATGAAGTAAATTACTGACTGTGGGATGAGGGTAGGCTAGGTGAAGAAATGAATTGATTTCTAATAGATATGGGGTTCCTTTTGGGAGCAAAAAATGTGCGATTCTGTTTGATAATGGTGGTACGACTCTGAATTTACCAAACAAATGATTCTGAACCTCAAATGTGTGAGTTACCCAGTATTTTGCTTTGTTTTCAGGTGTGTGTGTATGGGGGGCGGTTCTTTTAGGTCAGATCTCCCTATAGCCGCGGCTGGCTGGAACTTGATGTGTAGACCAGACCAGGCTTGCCTAGATCTCTGCGAGATCTGCCTGTATCTGTCTCCAGAGATCTGGGATTAAAGGAGTGAGCCACCACACCCAGCTCCATATAGTAGTTTTAAAAACACGTGAGAGGAGGGCAGATAGAATTTTAGAAGCCTTGTTTACTAGAATTTGTCAGTGAGCTTGGAAGCCTGGCTTATTACACGTCACCTCGAAGCCATAAGAGGATGAGTGTTTCACGACGATAGCTCACTATCCCTTACAAATGAATGTTTAAAAATGTACTAAAGGCAGAGCCCACTGCCTGTTTCCACACTGGAAGTGCAGTGTCCCAGCACTAGTGTGCTGAGTGGTTGGTGTCCCACCCCCTTTGCGCTGTGCCCTCATAGCGCGTGTCCATATGAGGCATCACCCTCCATCCGTAGGCAGTGGTCTGAACTTTTGTGTCTTCTGAGAATGATGGGACTTTGTGGGTCATTAGGAGGGTGGTGAGGGTGTCAGTGACACCATAGAAGGGATTCTGATAGTCTGTCATGTGAGGTCCATGGAATGATGGCCATGCTCACACAGAGGATGCCCTCACCAGAACAAGGTCATCAATACCAGAGGACGCCTCTCTTCCTGGTGGATACCTGGCTCTACATCATTCCTGTTGTAATATCTGTTTTCCAAATTAAGTATCACACCGTAAAGATGCTGTGCTGGTAGGTCTTTGTCAGCTTGACACAAACTAGACAGGCTTGGGAAGAGGGACCCTTCACTGAGGAATTTTCTCCATCAGATTGACCTGTGGCCATGCCTGTGAGGCATTTTCTTAATTGCTGACAGATGCGGGAGGGCCCAGCCCACTGTGGGCGGTGCCATCCCTAGGCAGGTGGGCCAGGGTAGCTGAGCAAGCCAGGGGAAGCAAGCCAGTAAACAGAGGGGTTGGTACTTGTCTCTGCTCCAGTTCCTGCCTCCAGGTTCCTGCCCTGACTTTCCTCGGTGATAAAATGTTCCCTGAAAACGTGAGATGCAGTAAACCCTTTCCTTCCCAAGTTGGTCAGAATTTTATCATGAAAATAGTAACTAGGACAGAAGTCAGCTCTAGGAAATGCAATTTAAGCTGCCTACATGCAATTGAGCACTTAATTTTCAGACACTACAGGCTCTGTGGTTGATCCACGTCCACATTCACCATGTGTGACCCTGTGATGACTGAGAAATCATGCTACAGGAATTATGATTCATGATGCAAGGTTGTGGTACAGGATACAGGGTTTCTGATGGAGGGTGTAGGGTTGTGATGGAGGATGTGGGTATTGTAATCTGTAGTTTAGGTATTATGATGTAGGCTCAAGGTATTTTGATGTACAGTGCACATATTGTGATGTAGTGTGTAGGTATTATAATGTAAGATATAGGTATTATGATGCAGTGTATATTATAATATTAGATCAAGGAGTTATGGTATAGAATGGGAATTATGATGTAGGGTTCAGGTCTTATGATGTAGGGTATAGATCTCATGATGTAGGGTATAGATCTCGTGATGTAGGGTGTAGGTGTTATGATATAAGGCTTGTTATTATGATGGACAGTGTAGGTATTATGATGTAGGGTTAGGGTACAGGTATTGTGATGTAGGATCTCATGATGTAGGGTATAGATCTCGTGATGTAGGGTGTAGGTGTTATAAGGCTTGTTATTATGATGGACAGTGTAGGTATTATGATGTAGGGTTAGGGTACAGGTATTGTGATGTAGGATATAGTATTGTGATGTAGGGTGTGGGTATTTTGATGTAAGGTTTGTTATGATGTAGAGTATAGTATTGTGATGTAGGGTATAGGTATTATGATGCAGGTTGTAGGTATTGTGATTTGGGCATAGTATTGTGATGTAGGGTGTAGGTATTGTGATGTAACATGTAGGTATTGTGATATAGGGTGTAGATGTTACAATGTAGGGTGGAGGTATGATATAAGGTATAGGTATTATGATATAAGGGGTAGGTATTATGATGTAGGGTACAGGTTTGTGATGAAGGGTATAGGTACTATGATGTAGGCTGTAAACACTATGATGTGGGATGTTGGCCTTTATAGGTTAGCCCAATCTTAAAGGAGGAAGCTGGGGCGATACACATGGCCTGCTCTGGAATGGGCAAGTAGGACATTAGCAAATTGAGTTTTTCTCTCTGCAGACTGGTGCTCTTTCCTTCTTTAAGCCAGCTGGTCTCAGGGACAATGCCACCTCCACATCGGGAGCACCCCTGCTTTCTTATTGATCACTCCCTCCACTGTGATAGAAACTCAAGCAGTTGGGGAATCAAGCACTCACCTGGAAATCTGGAAAACTCACTTTTCATTACGCTAGTGAACACAGATGAGCTAATGCTCTGAGATCTACAGCCCAAATTACAGAAATCCACACACGTTTTATAGAGCTTTTTTACACAGTTTCTTAATGGATACAGCATTTGTTGGTTTAGGCTACAGCCTGTATGACTTTCAACACAAATGTCTACATGTATGTAAGCCACTACAGGAAATTATTGTCACAGTCACGTGGTCAGCATGCTTATAGAAGCGGGTACTGTGGGTGAGGGTTAAGACAACCTTGGCTGTGCCATATACTGTGTGTCAATACAGTGGTTAACATCAGACTTTTCATGAATAACTGTGGTATTTACTTCTCCATCAGTTAAATGTTTACTAGGAAAGGCATTTCAGAGATTACAGAGTGACTTCCAGTTGCCCTAAAGCATAGCAAAGTGCAAGCATCAGCCATAAGGACACAAGGAGCAGGTAAACGCAGGGTGCATGTCTTTCCTCTCCCAATATGCTGCAGACGCCCTAAGGACTTCCTGCTAACCTTCAGAGCTGAGCTGCTCCTCCCCTCAGGAGCCTCACTCCCCTGACATCAACAGACTGGATTCCAGAAGGAGAAATCTAACAGAGGGTTGATGACCACCTCCCAGAGATACCCAATGGGATGGAGGGGGCGGTCCACTTACTGGGAAGACGGAGGCCTCATTCTGTGAGGGCATCACTAGAGCTGAGATGTGGAAGGTGTGGAGGGTGTGGAGGGTCCTGAGAGTGTCGGGCTAACTGGTGACAGGCAGGAAGCAAAGGAGTGAAGGAAAGGAAGAGGCCCCAGCTCATTCGGTGTGTGGGGGAAGGAAATGTAATCTGAGGGCCTGTGAGCTCAACTCTGATATTTGTACAGGGACCATGTGAATACCGAAACCAAACTAATCTGGCGTTAACTAGTCTGGGAAGGAGAAGACGCCTCCCGGGTGGACACGGGAGGGAAGTAAAGACTCTGCCTTTCAGAGCAGGGCATCAGCAGGTTGTCCCCCCACTCCCACAAGATAAAGCAGATGTGGTGAAGGCAGGCTGTTGAAAAATACGGAGAATAACACGAGGGAGAAAGGGGTTAAAACGGAGACTGTCTGCCTCAGAGGGGCACAGTTGGAAGTTGGGAGGGGACAGAATAATGTGACTTCTAAAATAGTTTTTATTTAGTCTTTGAAATTTTTCTACATGTATACAATGTATTTTGATCATATTTTAAACCTCCAAACACTGAAAACTTTTTAAAAGACACTTCAAGAACAACAGTGGCCTAAAAGCAGGGTAGCATTTTGTGTTATCAACAGCAAACACCCAGCTGAGCTCGTCTGGGCCCTGGGGTCTGACCCTGGCTATCCAGGCAGGTCCTGGGTAGCTGGGCCCCACCTGATGACACAGGTCTGCACAGACTTACCTGAGCTGTGGTGGCTGGGGCAGAAGTGTATTAACTGGAATGTCCAAGATCGGAGCAGTGCCTGACTGCCATTTACTACCTACCACCTGTGTGACTGCGCTTCGGTCTGAGGGGCATTTGACAGTGTTCCCATATTCAACTTTTTTCTCTTTTTAGTCCAAACAAATCAGTTTGTGTGAACGGTTACAGTATAGATGTTTTAGTTCAAATCAACAGTCTGAGCTCAAACTTTCTTCCTCCGCTTCAATATTTTATATCACTTCTATCTTTTAAAAAATATTTTAAAAATTATTTTATGTGTATGAGTGTGTTGCCTGCATGTAAGTGCACTCGTGTGTCGTGCAATGGCCATTGGGGGTCAGAAGAGGGAGTCAGATCCCCTGGAACTGGAGTTATGGATGGTGGTTTGCTGCCATGTGGTGTGAGGAAGTATATAGGCTGGAATGTGTGTCTGGACCCAGTGGCAGCTCAGGAACTGTGGGCTACAGGGTATGTGTAGCCGGACGCCCACTCAGCAGCAGCTCTGCCCACCCATGTGGGGTAGACTCACCACGAAGCCTAGCTCGCCGTGCAGCAAGAGCAATGGCTCCCGACTCTGAGTGCCCCCACCACAATGCAATGCATGCATGTCTGATGTGAGAGAAATGCCAATTACTCTCAACTGATCACCACACATTACTATACACATGGCTTGAACGCAGCATCAAACTCCGTGAAACGTACAATTACCTCATGTCAGCAGAAAATAATAAAAAACTGGATTAGTCTAACCTGACTGAAACTTTTAGCCCTTCATGTTGGTGGGTTCCGAAGCTATGGTTTCACCAAACCCAAAGTGAACATTCGATTTAAAAAAAAAAAATGTGTCTGTACTGAAAAGGGGCAGATATATGCCTCTTGTCTTAGTCCCCAAATAATACAACCCTAACAACTATTTACAACATATTTGTATTTCATTATGTGTTCCAAATGATTCAGAGGTAATTTAAAAGACATGGGAGGATGTCTGTAGATGATACCCAAACAATGCAACTTAAACTACCATGGATTGTGCTACTCACAGATCATCTTAAAATCAGTTGTCCCCCGTGGACCATATGGAGTGACTATAGTTTGCTTTAAATGGAAAATAAATATTTCTGGGCCAGTGAGATGGCTGAATGGGTAAAGGTGCTTGCTGCAAAAACCTAGTGACCTGAGTTCGATCCCTAGAACCCACATACAGGTGGAAAGAACTGACTCTACAAAGTTGTCATCTGACCTCACATGTGCTGTGACAGGCATGCCCACTCACACATCATGCACACGCATAACATAATGATGACAATAATAATAACTTAATAAGAGTAAATGTTTCTGGACATTTAGGCCTGGAGAGATGGCTCGAAGGTTAAGAGCACTTGCTGCTCTTCCAGAGGCCTGAGTTCCATTCCCAGCACCCACCTTAGGTGGTTCACAAACTGCCTATAACTCCAGCTCCAGGGGATTTGAACCCCTCTTCGAGTCTCCATAGTTACCTGCACACACGGCATACACTGACAGATACACATCACATATAATAATAAAAAATGAATATAAATGTAAAATTCCATGACTCACTGACACATAGCCATGATGCGGCAAGTGATGCCATATCCACAGTCACCCCTGATTCTGGCCTTAACACAGGCCAGTGCAGAAACTCTTACCATAACTCCAGGAGGTTAAGGTCACACTGCTAATTACTGACTCCTCTTTTCCATTGAAGACTTAAGTCATCAGAGGGAAAAGGTTGAGACACTAGTTTTCAGGGTCAGTTAACTTGATTTCAAATTCTCCCTCTGCAACTGACGGCCTGCCTTTGGAAATCTCTTAACCTCTCTGCCTAGATTACCTCATCTTTAAATGGACATAGTAATGCCTCTTATTTAGGACTGGAGTGATGATTAAATATTTGCCAAAAAAAATAGCTTAGATCACAGAGAACACTAAATTAGTGTGGCCATTATTTAACACTTTGACCACATTTTACAAAAGTATTTAGTCAAACCTTCATTATCCACCCTGTAAACCATCCTCCTGTGACATAATCCCCTTCCATATCAGTCACTTTCCTGTTGCTGCGATAGAAACACTGACCAAAGCAACTTACAGAAGGAAGAGTTTATTTAGCTTACTGTTCCAAAGGGGCAGGAGTCAGTCCGTCATGGCGGGGAGGCATGGCGGCAGAGGTGGCTGGAGGAGGAGGAGGAGCTAAGCTCTCACATCATCACGCAGGCACAGGAAACGAGAGAGTGACTGGAGATCCAGCAAGGCTTAAGAACTCTCTAAGCCCACCCCAGTGATGTGCTTCCTCCAGCACGGCCACACCCTCTACGACCTCCCAAAACAGCGCCACCAACTTGGGACAAAATGTCCACACACTTGGAGCCTATGGGGGACGTTCTCATTCGAACCACCACACCTCTTGTCCCCATGTGGCACCAGATCACGGCTCATGTCTTTGTTGTTTCTCATTAGGTGCAGAGTCCACAGTCGTTCACAGCATGGGCTAGAATGCTGAAGCCCATGGGGAACAGACCATGTGAAGCAGGACTCAGCAAACGTTCCAGAAAGGCACGGAAGGTATTTTCACATTGCTGACCCTGTAAGACCTCAGGCTCCGCTATGACTACTTCCTTGTCAGGGAGGGATGTATTCCAAGATCTCCAATGATTCCTCAAACTGTGATGGTACTAAACCCTGTATACACACATCATCAAGAGCCGCATAACCATGTTTCACTAAACACTGGACTGTCTGGCAAAAGGACTGATCCTTGCCCTGGATGAGGTGGCACAGACTGTGTGGGAGTTCATGATGCTACCCATAATTCCACACCACTTAGGGTTTGTGGATTTTTCTCCCTCCAATGATTCCTCGAACTGTGATGGTACTAAACCCTGTATACACACATCATCATGAGCCGCATAACCATGTTTCACTAAACACTGGACTGTCTGGCAAAAGGACTGATCCTTGCCCTGGATGAGGTGGCACAGACTGTGTGGGAGTTCATGATGCTACCCATAATTCCACACCACTTAGGGTTTGTGGATTTTTCTCTGGAAGTTTCATTTAAAATATTTGGCTGTGACTGACTCTGGGTCAGTGAAACCAGAGGAAAACATGCTGTGGACCAACGAGCCCCACCGAAGTCAGCAGGGTTCTTGCTACTCCAGGAAACATGTACCACACAGAACCCAGCAGCTGTGACCACCCCAAGACATGCAGCACACAGAACCCAGCAGCTGTGACCACCCCAAGACATGCAGCACACAGAACCCAGCAGCTGTGACCGCAAACTTTATGAATGGATACAAATCTATGTCACATGATGTTCACATGTCACAGATATTATAATTCTTTGTTCTCTGAACCATTTACAAATTTTAATTAATTTATTTGATTTGTTATGTGTATGAGTGTTGCCTGCCTAAGTGTACCCATGCATGCAATACCCAAGGCAACAAAAGAGGGTGTTGGACCTGGAATTGTGGATGATAGTGAGCTGCCATGTGAGTGCTGGGAACTGAACCCCCAGTCCTCTGCAAGAGCAGTCAGTGCTCTTAACTGCTGAGCCATGTCTCCAGCCCTCGTTTGCAAAGTTTAAAGCCACTGGCTTCAAAGATGCAAAATCTTAATATTCTTTCCCCCACATTCTTTTGGACAATTCAATTGCATCTCACATTTCTTACTGAGTGTCTTATTTTCATTTGCTAGTGGGCTATAATTTTTACTTGGAAAAGACTGTACATCCAAAAGCATGTGTACTTACTGATTTAAAAGTAAGGGGAAAAGAAATTCATATTCTCTGAGAAGAAATGAGGTAAACTCCATCCATTCCCAAGACCCCAGAAAATCAGCGGCAGGAGCCTCAAAAGCAAACTTAACCAGTTTTTTCTTATTTCTTCAGTGCCACGTCTATTATTATGGGCATTAATCAATCTTCATCATCCAGTCTCTTTTTAAATGGTCAATTAAGAGTTCTCAGTAAAATCATATTGTATAGGAAGCTTGTCATGCTAAAAACACACTCAGGCTTCACCAAGCCGGGTTGCAGGTTAGTGTATCATAACAGCAATTTAATAACTTCTTGTAATGGATAATTTCCAGCTGGACAGAATCTAGAATCATCTAAGACAGGCCTCTGGGCATACATCTGAGAGGTTCTCTAGATTAATTTTAGTCTTTGAGAAAGTCTATAAAGAATTATCTCGATTACATTAACAGAGGTTGAAATACCCATGCTTTTATTATTTTATGTGTATGTGTGTCTTGCCTGCATGTATGTAAGTGCTCCTGTGTCACGCAGTGCCCATGGAGGTCAGAAGAAGGGGTTGAATCCCCTGGAACTGGAGTTGTGAATGGTTGTTAGCCACCGTTTGGGTGCTGAGACTCGAAACTGGCTCTTCTGCAAGAATAGCCAGTGCTTTTAACCACTGAACCATCTCTCCAGCCCTGGAATATCCATCTTGACTGAGGGTGGAGTCATTCCCTGGCCATGGGTCCCAGATTGTAGCAAAGGAGGAAGCAAGCTGGGCCCAGCACTCATTCATGTCTCTGATTTTGGGTTATGAAGGCAGGGAGACCAGATGCCTCAATTGCCTGCAGTCTTGACCCCACCCCCACCTTGGCAGACTGAGCCAGATTAACCCTTCTCCCTTCAGAATATTTCATCAGAGCAACAGGAAACGAAACTAAGATCACTCTTATTTGAGATGATGGATTCACATCTAAAAATATTCAGTGTAAAATACTCATATTTGGATTTGCAAATGAGATTAATTTTTATTTTAAGTGATATAATAAGATCTTTGTAAGGGTTACAAATCAAAAAATAGTAATTAGCTCCTAAGATTTATATCCTGTCCTGGGGCTGGAGAGATGGCTCAGCATTAAGAGCACTGACTGCTATTGCAGAGGAGCCGGGTTTGATTCCCAGCACCCACATGGTGGCTATGAACCGTCCTTAACTCCAGTTCCAGGGGAATCCAAAGCCCTCTTCTGACCTCCATAATATTGCACAACACGGGTGCAATCACATACATCCAGGGAGTACACTCATATACATAAAATAAAAGTAATAAAATTTTTAAAGAGATTTATATCCTGTCCCAACTTACAATGAGCGAAAATCATCTTAGCTCATCCACTGCAACATGACTAGAATCCCAGGTGGATCCTGAGAGTGCAGTGAATTGGATTCTTGTGGTCTCTGCTGTTTCTCTAGAATCTGTTGTGCGGCTTCCTCGGGATCTCACTAATTCCAGGTGAGCGGCTCACCCACCCTTTCGGAGTCCTGTCTCTGCAAAGGAAAAAAAGGTGCCGTGTGAAAAATTCAGAAGCAGCTTCTGTTTGATGCTGAAACAAAGTGCAAGTGTAGACTGTGGTGCTCGCTGTGTGCTAGTCCATCCCTGAATGTGCTGACATGCATCACATGTACTCAGGGCTAACAAATCTATTTTCCTGCTTGAAATTTTATGTGCAAAGGTAAAGACAGTTGAATCAGTCACTGGCTGGTGGACACTTCTGCTCCCAGAATGCCCCTGAGCTCTGGAGGACCCTGGTCCACACGGAATGATGCATTCTTGGATGAAAGGGAACCAGTGTGTTTTTAAAGAACTAATACTGGGTTTTAAAAAGCCATAGAACACAAATTCAAAACACAAAGGCCATTTCAGGATACTAAAAACTGGAAACTGAAATTTTAGACATTTAGTTTAGCACTAAAAGATGAAATTTGGGGTGCCAGCTCTAACAAAATATGTAATATTTTATGCCAAAATCTACAAAGTGTTGCTAAAAAGAACTAAAGAAGGCCCAAATAAATCAAGAGGTTTGCTATGTCCATGAATCAGAGTACATGTGTGTTAAAATGCCATCTCTCCATATATGAGCCTAAAGATTGGAAGGAGACCAGTGTGTCTTCATCACACTGTGATGGATCCTGGAAGATGCTTTTATGACATCACCTTCCTGTGACCTAAGATCTGTGCTTCAGAATTATGACCCACTGGTATATCCTTATATAATCTAATTGGTAATTTTTAGCATTTTGGCATCCAGCTATGAATATTTTACCTTATATGCTGGGCACATGTGGAACGAGAAGTGTTCCCCACAGGCTCCGGTGTTTGAACACTTGGTCCTCACTTGGTGGTGCCTTTGGGGAGATTCAGGAGGTGTGGCCTTTTCTGGAGGAACTGCATCACTGGGGTGCGGGGTTGAGTGTTCACAACCTTGTCCCACTTTCCTGTTTCTGCTTCCTGTGTGTGGGTGGAGATGTGAGCTCTCTCCCTGTTCTGGCCACCATGCTGCCTCTCCATGACGATGGGCTTTCCTCTGGAACCATAAACCAAAATAATCTCATTCTATAAATTACTTCTGGTCACAGCTTTAAAAATATTTTATTGATTCTTTGAGCATTTCATACAATGTATTTTGATCATACTCAGATGCCTTTCCCTTCTTTACCCCCATCTTACTACCCCCACACTTCATGTCCTCTTTTATTACAGGTCTATCGAGTCTAATCTGTGCTCCCCAAATGCTCTTGGGTGTGGGTCGATCCCTTGGAGTCTGGGCAACCTGCTAGGCATTGCACCCCTACAGAAAACTGACTCTCCCTCTCCCAGTAGCTGTCAGCTGCCAATAGACCCTCAGCTGGGGCTGGGGCTTCCTGCCCACCACCCCCATCCCTGCTGGGATTTTGTCTGGCTTGGGCTTACACATGTTTTGTGCATGCTGTCACAAGCTCTGTGGGTTCCCATGTGCAAATGCCCTGTGGTGTCCAGACAACATGGCTTCCTTGTATCCATCACCTCTGGCTCTAGCAATCTTTCTGTCCCCTCTTCTGAAATGCCCCGAGTCTTGTGAGAAGAGGGGTTGATATATAGGTGTCCCGTTTGGGACAATCTCTTATTCTCTGCACGTTGACTTGTTGTGGGTCTCTGTGTTAACTGCCATTTGCTACAAGAAGTTTCTCTGGTGAGAGCTGAAAGACGCATTTAACCCGTGTAAAGATTCAAAGCTAGCACGCAGCGTTTGTCTTTTTGGGTTAGGGTTACCTCACTCAAAGTGACTGCTTCCAGTTCTATCCATCTACTTGTGAACTTCGTAATTTTGTTTAGCAGCTAAATAACGCTGCACTGTGTCAATGTCATACTTTCATTAGCCCTTCATCAGTTGATGGACATCTAGGTCGTTTCCATTTCCTGGCTACTGTGAGTGGAGCAGCAATAAACATGGATGAACAGGTGTCTCTGGATCAGGAAATAGAGTCCTTTGGGTGTATGCTCAAGAGTGGTGTGTCTAGTTCATGTGGCAGATCTATTTTTAGCTTTTTGAAGAATCTCCATTCTGATTTCCATAATGACTGCACCAGTTTGCACGCCCATCAGCAGTGAATAAGTGTTCCCCTTTCCCCGCATCCCCTTTCCGCAGCATCTGTCATTATTTGTGTTTTGGGCTCTTAGTCATTCTGCCAGTGGCAAGAGAATAATCTCAAAGTAGTTTTCATTTGCATTTCTCTGATGGCTAAAGATGTTGAACATAAAAACCTATTTCTTAGCCATTTGCATTTCTTCACTTTATAACTCTCTAGTTTCCCCAATTTTCTATTGGGTTGTTTGGGTTTTTATATTGAGTCTTTTTAGTTCTTTTTATATTCTAGGTACTAACCCTTTGTCAGAGACATAACAGATAAAGATTTTTCCCATTCAGTAAGTTGCCACTTCACTCAAATGATAGCGTTCTCTGCTTTCTGGTTTCATGGGGTCCCATTTGAACTGTTGTTCTTAACCCCTGTGCCATCAGGGTCCTGTTCGGAAAGGCCTTTCCTGTGCCTGTAAGTGCCAATGTATTCCCTACCTTCTTCTTTATCAAATTCAGGATATCCAGGTCTTATGTGGAGGTCCTTGATCCCTTTGGAATTGAGTTCTGTGCTAATCAACAGAAAAGTAACTAGTACAGCACATAACCCATGTAAAAGATTAACTAAAGATGAGGTCCAGCATGGTAGCTTAAAGCCAGTATTCAGTTTTATGACATGGCATTTCATACAATGTTTGCAATAATCCACTTCAGAAATTCTAACGTGCGATGTTATGTTACACTACATACTTACTTAGAAGTTTAATTTATGAACTTCTTAGACTCTTTTCTTGGTTGCAGTGCTCAGGGGCTGTAAGCACTTTACATGGGCGACAAAACATGATTTCCAGCACCATTTTAACTTGGTTATAAAAAGGCACAAATGTTTAAATAATATTTTATTGGCGTATGTTAACTATACAGAATTGTGAGTTCATGAGGACTCTGTCATGCATACATAATGCACTCCGGGTATTTCCCACCGCGGTCACCACCCTCTCTCTTCTTGCTCTTTTCCCTCTCTATTCCCCTGAACAGTTTTGTTTCTATTTTCATGTCACATTTACATACACGATTTTAGTATCTATATAAAATCTAGGCTGTGCAAATGACAGAAAACTTGAGGTCTTTCTGAGAATGGCTTAATTAATATGATTATTTCCTTCAAATGGCATGATTCCATCCTTCTTTATGGCTGAGTAAAGTCACACTGAGTATATGTACAAAATATCCATTGTCCATTCCTCTGTTATCAGATAGGTTGGCTCTATAACTTAGCTATTGTGATGCTGCTCCAATAAACACTGAAATGCAAGAATCTCACGTTGATCTAGAGCCCTTCAGGTAAATACCCAGGGTGGTACAGCTGCATCATGTGGTAGATTTGCTTTTAGTTTTTGAAGAACCTCTACATAGATTTCCACAGTGGCTGGACTAGATTCCATTCCTACAGCAGTGGACAAGACCTCTGTCTTCTCCATATCCTCATTAGCATTTGCATTTCTTTTCTTTTTAAAACTTATTTATTTACTTTTATGTGTGTGACTGTTTTGCCTGCAGGTAAGTGCCCCCACATCACACAATGCCCACAGAGGCCAGAAGAGGGCATCAGAGCCCCTAGAACTGGAGTTATAGATAGTTGTCAGCTGCCATGTAAGAGCTGGGAACTGAACCTGGGTCCTCGGCAAGAGCAATCGGTGCTCTTAACCACTGAGCCATCTCTCCAGTTCCAGTTATAAATTTTAACTGCCATTTTGGTGGGGTGAGCTGCAGTCTCAACGTGGTTTTAATTTGCACATTGCTGCATATGTTTATCGACCATCTGTGCTTTATCTTTTGAGAACTGTCTGTTCGCTTTGTTAATTTATTTTTGATTAGCTTGTTTGATTTCTTGTTATTCATTTTTATAGTTCCTTGTATATTCTAGATATTAATCCTCAGTCAGATGGATAGCTAGCAAAGCTTCTTCTCTGTTCTGTAGACTGTCTGTCCATTCAATTAATTGCTTTCTTGGTTGTGCAGCTTTTTAACCTCATGGGGCCTTGTTTATCTGTTGTTGGCGTTATTTACTGCATGCTGGAGTCCTATGCTAGAGTTCTTGTTTATACTTCTATCTTGGAGTGTTTTCCTCATTTTTTTCTTTGGCAGTTTCAGAATTTCAGGTTTTCCATAAAGGTTTTGGATTCAATTAGTCTAGATTTCTGTGCAGGGTAAGATATAGAAATATAGCTTCATTCTTCTCCATGGGAATATCCAATATCCCCAGCATCGTCTGTTGAAAGGCCTGCCTTTCCTCAGTGTATGTTTTTAGCATCTTTGTCAAGAATCAAGTTGCTGGAGCTGTGCGTGGCTATATCTGGGTCCTCTATTGCATTCTGTTGGTCCACATGTCTGTTTTAGTATCTGTTGTTTTGTTTGCTTGCTTGCTTATTTGCCAGTACATGCTGTTTTCTTACTATGGCTCTGTTGTATAACTTGACATAGATATGATGCTACCTGTGGCATTTTCCCCTCAGGATTGCTTTAGACAATTTCAGTTTTCATTTCTATATGAATTTTAATGTTTTCTTCTCTATTTCTTTGAAGAATGGCATTAGAATTTTGATGGGGATTGCACAGAATCAATACATTCCTTTTGGTAGAATGGCCATTTTCACAATATTAATTCTTCCATGCTATCAGTATGGGAGGTCAGAGAGAACAAATATTCACAGAGGAGAAAGGATGTAGTAGACAGAGATGGTAAGGATGATGATGCTGGTGGTAATGTCCATGTTGGCAACACTAATAACATGTGTTATGGGCAAATGAATATGCAAATAATTTTAATCTTAAAGACAATGAAATTAATCCAAAGCTCTGAAGACAGGGAGTACAAACTGGAGACAAACACTGCAGTTGCATTAGGTTATCCTGACAAAGGGGCTGGGTCTTCCAGATCGAAGATGGTACAGTATTAGCAAGCCTCAAGATACTATACAGTTGCTGACATTGGTCATTGCAAGGACATCCCCCATCTCTTTTCTTCAATCCCAAGTCTCAGAGTGCCGGCTGTGGTGGGTTCCAATTTGTGCCACCATCTTGGGTATCTAATTAGCAACTGTTCTTCCATTTACGTCCTTTCCACAACCTCCCGATTCTCCACTCTATCATTGATCTCAAAGGAATTGCTGATTTCTCAGCTCTGTCAGGAAGGTGTGTCCCTCAGTCAGAGTCAGTCTCACCTTGGATTCTCTACCAAGATCACAATGTGTGGCTGCTCCTCTGGAGAGATCCACTAGCTACATGCAGATTGTCATTAAGTGCTCATGTAATTTCTTCATAAGAATTTATTACAGTGCCGTAGCCAACTGTCCAGTCTAGACGGGCACAGCCTCTGAGGAGAAATCACACAGCACCAACCATCCCAGGCACTTTTCATCCAATTCAGTTGTCTTAACCCAACAGGGTGTGTTTGCTGGTCTGGTTTTGATACTGAGTTTTGTGGTTGCAGGTCAGGCAAATTGTTCAGCTCCCTAAGCCTCAGTTAACCTAGAGACAATACCTCACCCCAGAGCGTTCTGAGAAAGCCAGGGGTGCTGATGTTTACAGAAGGGGCTGAGCTTGGGGGGTGTAACAGGAAGAGTCTTACACTTAGCCCACCATGAGCTGCAGACTTGCCAACTCTTCTTTCTCTGTGGTGCCCAAGTTCCAGGGAAGCTAGATTTTTGGGTCAATTTAAAGTATTTGTAAAGTCTCATTTTCAAATGTTTAAAGGGTTATTCCAGTCCAATCCCCACTCTCTTGTGGGTTTCCTGTGATTTAGTCATGAAGTCATGCCTTGTAGAAAGGCACAACGCGGTGGGGCTTTTTTAATAGTTCTGTGATCTGTCACCACACTGTCTCCTCTCTACGGTCGTCAAAATCTAGTGGAAAGGAAGCCTGGAAATCAAGGATAGAAGAAAACGCAAGAACACGTCGGGAGCTGTCCATGGTCCTTCATCCTGTCAGCTACTCAGGAGTCAGCTCCTTCTCCCCCGGCTTCTCCTTGGTTTTTTTCAGGATGCTATCCCAGTCATCCACCACCCCCACCAGTCTCATGACACCCGGACACTGTGCCAGCCTTCGGCATTCTGGTGGCGTCCTTTCCTGACAACCCCAGCCCAGCCATGTGTGGACTCATCCTTGGGAGGAGTAGCGCATGGTTCATCACTCTGTAGCTCACAAGGCTGACACGGTCTCTGACATGACTGCACCTGGGCATCTCTCCTCACAATGGGAAGTGATTGTGTCTGTCTGCTGTCTTCCTTCTCATCCATATCTGGGATTAAAGGAGGAGGCCCACAAAACCACACTCCCAGAATGCCTGTTCACTTGCCACCTAGAAAAAAGGTGATGTAGTCAGTGGGGTTCAAAGAACACACTACAAGACTTTGCATAGAATTTGGATTCCAGATCCACAAGCCACTAGTGGTAAGACGGAAAAGTCACAGGTTAGTTGACCCTTCTGTGCCTCAGCAGTACCAGCCTGGCCGGGGTGTCTCACTTGATGTTGAGCTGTGTCACAGAGCTGAAACCTCAGATTCCCTCCCACCTTTGGATTCTCCTAACAGGAGATTCTTACCAGCTGTCTGGAGGTGGCTCACGGGTCAGAAGAAGGCAGATGTGGGTAGCAAGTGGGAGAGATGTAAGCTGCTGAGCCTCCTCTGCCAGGGCACACATGCAGTCTGTCCATTGTCCTGATAGAGTCCTAACTGGTGCTTGGACTCACAGGGCTATCGAAAGGAGGAACCAAGTTGTACAGCAGCATCATGACCACACGGTGAGCTTCCCATCAGTGTCGCCTGCTATGATGTATTCAGGATTTCTCTCAATGCAACTGGTCAGTCGATGCATAACAATTCTCCAAAGCTTGGACAGTCTCTGGGAGAAGGGAGCTGGCAAAGGAAGCTCAGACATTCCTGGAAAGAGGCCACGGTACTCCTGCTACTCAGGAACCCAGAGATTCTGTGAGTGCTGGACCAAGCATAACATCTTAGAAATGCAGCGGGAATCTAAGTGATATCAGCAGATCCCATCCACAAAACCCAGCAGAGTCTTGCCATATTGATCTCTCACTACAGCTACTACAGAGAGAAGTTCAACTATACACAAAGGGCATCTCCCAACAGCATCTCCTTATCCAGCATTCCCAGTGGGGCCCATATGTGGACAACATGCATAAAAAGCCGGCTGTCAAACTACTGTTTAGAATTAATAGGAATCACCTTATAGAAACAAAACGAGACTCAGATCGTAGCAAAGTAGACTCAACCTATGAGAACTGCAGTCACCAACTCCATGCTGAAAGGCCCAGCTCCATCCAGCTCTATGGTCCAGTGATTCCCTCAGCAAGCTGGCATCTGCATCACTTGCAAGCTGCTATACTCAAAGGAGGTAAATGTGGGCCCCATGGCCATATGGCCACCATGCGTGGAACTACCATGGTTCCATTGCATCACTGACAGGACAAATACATGTGAAGTTCTAAAACTTATTGAAGAACAAACAATAAATCTCAAAACCAGGGCTGGAGGGATAGCTCATCAGTTAAAGTAACTTGCTGCTCACTCAGAAGACTGCAGTTTGGATCCCAGTACCCACAATGGGCTGCTCATAATTACCTGTAACTCCAGATTCAGGGGATCCAACACCCTCTCTGGCTTCTGTGTATACCTTCAAAGATGTGCACATACACACATAATAGATGATAGATAGATATAGATAGATAGGTGATAGATAGATATAGATAGATGATTGATAGATAGATAGATAGATGATAGATAATAGATAAATAATAAAAGTCTTTTTAAAAGACTTTAAAAAGAACTCAAAGTCATTAACACGCCACCTGATTTTTTGCTTACAAACTGCTCTTTCTAGGCATGCATCTCTCTGTTTGCTTTTTGTGCTGCTGTTACAGAATACCTGAAGCTGGATCATTCAGAAATATGAATTAACTGGGCGCGGTGGTGCACGCCTTTAATCCCAGCACTCGGGAGGCAGAGGCAGGTGGATCTCTGTGAGTTCGAGGCCAGCCTGGTCTACATAGTGAGTTCCAGGACAGCTGGCACTACAGGGAGACCCTGTCTCAAAAAGACCAAAAGCAAACGAAATATGAATTATAGAAATGTATTTATCACTGTTCTGAAAGCTGGGGGCATCCAAGACCATGGACCTGGCATTCAAGTAGGGCTGTTGTTGGTCTCCAAAATGGTGCTTCAAAGGCTAAATCTCCATGGAGCAAAAGCAAAGAGCAAAATAAAAATGTGTTGGAGAAAAAGTGTCCACACATGGACTTAGGAAAAACACTGGGACCACAGCAACCTTCAAAACTTTTGCCAAATGAAATATCACAGCTGCATTTATAAAAGTTTACTTTTATTATTTGAGAGGGTAGATATACATGAAGATCAAAGGGTATCAGATCCCCTAGAGCTGAAGTTAGAGGTGTTTGTGAGCCCCCTAAGGGGGGTGCTGGGAACCAAACCTGGGTCCTGTGAACAGCAGCAAATGTTCTTAACCACTGAGGCGTCTCTCCAGCCTCGACGGTTGCATTTATGAACCCTAGACATAGATCATTTCTGCAATATTCCTCATGATTCCTGTTCATTATTATGTCTGTTTTCACCCTTCACCTCAAAGCTTTTCTTAGCATCCCTCCAAAGGCCTTCGCTGTTGAAATAGTGTGGGTGATCACTCTGTCTAACCCTGCGGACAGAACCTGCTCTGAGCATCTGAGGCTGTTGTTCCTTTCTGGAATAATTTCCAGATAACAGATACTTCAGCAAACCGAGTGTGTACCCCACCTTGAGCCCAGCCTACATTAAAACATTCAGGGCACAGTCAGGATAGATTTAAGAGCAGTTATATTTTGCCCCTCACTCGTCTCTTCAGTTTTTTATGGCACTATAAAAAAGAACAGGATCTTATTTTGGTACTTAAGATAAATAACATGAAAACCCTAAATTTGGAAGAAAAAAATGTGTATTCTATGACTTGTGTGTATTCTATGACTTGTGTGTATTCTATGACTTATTGTATGCACAAGTGAACCGTATGGGAAAATAACTTCAGCCTTCATAAATTCTTATTTGGAATGGACGTCTATAACAAAAGACCAGTTAACAAAAATGGGGGTAAGAAAGAGAAATTGAGGGGTGTTGTTTTGTGTGTTTATTTGACATGGTTTCCCTAGCCTCAGTCCACAGAGAACTCACTATGTATACCAGGCTGGCCTCCATCTCACAGAGATCCGCCTGCCTCTGCCTCCTGAATGCTAGGATTAATTAAAAAGGCTTGCGCCATCATTGGCAGGGAGAGAGAGAGAGAGAGAGAGAGATTGAGATTTTAAGGGACTTATCTATAGACCCACAGACTTCATTCCCCAAACTTCATTCAAAGTGTGACAGGCTGAGGTGAAGAAACAGTATGTGCAGCCTAAGGCCCTAGAAGAAGAAAGATCCGAAAACCAGACTGAGGCCCAAGGACAGGACCAGAGGCAGGTCCCACACTCAGCAGTGGCAACAACGTGGCACCTGCTTTGTTAGTGTGATGGCTAACCTCGCTAGGACCTCAGCTCCCTCCTGTGTTGTGTATGACTCTATCTAACTAGTTGCTTTATTGACCAGCACGCATGGACCCTTCAGTGTACTAGATCCTGGAGGGCAGCAATAAGCAGGAGAAACGTGGTTTCTGCTCAGGCAGCATTACTTAGAGGAGTCAGTTACATCCACAGACAGTACTGTTCAGAGTAAACTTGTGCTGAGGGACTCACGAAGGCTTTGGACTGCAGTGAATGTCTGAAACTGGCCCAGACCTGGTGGGAAGTGTGTTTGGAGGAGATAACATCAACTCACACGGGATGATGGATGACAGTCAACTGTCAAAGCCACAACCTGACTGAAAAATTTAAAAAAGATGGTGCTGGTCGCAAACCTAAGAGTGGCAACAATCCGTACCGTCCCTGACATCGGTGGCCTGTCCACGTTGCATCTGGGATCACTGTGGCTCTGGGGTTCCCACAGGGTCTAGGATACTGCATCGACCTGTTACAGAACAGCTCTCTCAAATGATCACTATCATTCTCTTTGGTCTTCCCCAAATCACTTTTCCATGGTGCATTTACCATGGAGACAGGACCTGCTGTTTTCAGGTAGTGCTTTGGAAAACAGCGAAGGGAAAAATGCCAGCATGGTGTGCAACCCACAGGGGCCCCTGCTGAAACACGGCTTGTTCAATTCCCACTGCCGATGGGGTTGGGGGAAACTTGTCCAGCCACTTGGGCATCCCCTGATCGATAGAAACCCTACCGACTAAATCTAAAAAGCAAGAAGTGGAAGTAACAGACTCCTTAAAACAAGCGTTGTGCTGCAGGGAAACCATGACTTACAGGTGGCCGTGGGCAAATCTCAGATTGATGCTTCCAGATGTGGCTCTTTCACCTGAGCCATACGGTGTGCTTCCTAGTATTTTCAGGCAGAGCCTGAACAAGTCGAACAACGTTTGGTATCCAGAAGAGGCCTGATGGTGAGGGAGGGTGAGGAGGATCCCAAATGCCCCACTTCCTCTAAGGCTGCCTGTGAGATGTTAGCATGCCCACGTCCTCCTGACACCCATCTACCCACCTGGCTTGAGCCTCATTTCTTACCATTTTTCTCCCAAGCCCAAGTGTGGTCTGCGCTAGCCAGTGTCTCTTTGTATCCGTCTGTGGGAGACTGGCACAATGCCTCTGCAACAGTGTTGAGTCTCCAAGTTCCAGCCCCACATTCTCCTTCTCTCCTCTACCTAAGAAGAAAACAGGCTAGCCAGTGTCTCTTTGTATCCATCTGTGGGAGACTGGCACAATGCCTCTGCAGCAGTGTTGAGTCTCCAAGTTCCAGCCCCACATTCTCCTTCTCTGCTCTACCTAAGAAGAAAACAGCATCAGCCTTCTAAAGACAAGCTGTCAGCCACTCGGCCTACAGAATGCTGTTGGCGGGTTCGGATGCCCTCCGCTGTCCAGGGACTGAAGGCGGCACTCAGAGGGCGAATGTGGCAGCGGAAGACTCCTCAGGACACCAGGACAGGCACCTTCAGTCCTTCTTCTCATAGATTTCTATAAGTTCCTCCCACGAAGAATCAAGTCTGTGGATCTGAAGACTCCTCAGGACACCAGGACAGGCACCTTCAGTCCTTCTCATAGATTTCTATAAGTTCCTCCCACGAAGAATCAAGTCTGTGGATCTGAGCTCCACATGCCTCAGTTACACACCCCATCGCTCCCATCCCATGCCTTGACATCCTCCAGCCCTGAGCCACACTGGCCCTTCCGACTGTCTTCAGCTCCATCCTAAGACCCACTGATTCTCTTGAGTCAGCTTCTTTTGGTCCAGCCACTCATGATGGCAGTGCTCACAGTGGGGCACCTGTGAACTGCCTCCTCATCCTTCCTAGAGGTTCTTAGAAAGGGTACAACATTGAACTCCATTTTTACCTCCCACAGCATCTAATTCTTGATGTTCAGGTGTCTTGTCAGGGGCCCACTCGGAGAGCATACAGTAGTCTCCCGCCATGAGGCAGGAGAACAATCTGACCTTCTCCTTTCCGGAACTCTGTCCAGGGCAGTGACTCCCAGCCCAGGGGACATTTGTAACCAGATGTTTGAAACAGCTGTGTGGGTTAGGTTGGACCAAGGCCCTCTCTGAGGGTAAACAGAACCACACAAGAGTTGTGATGCCTTGCTTTTGAATGCCTCCGATCCACATGTCCAATGACTCATGGGTTTTAATATGTCAAACATTTCTGCATTGTTATTTTTATAAAACATCAGTCAATGTTAATAGATGTGTTAACCTGGGTGTTTTCATTCTGCAACTTAGGACCTAGATCTGCAATGCTGGAAAGGAATTTAAAGATCATTAGCCAATGGGCAAAGAAGTCTGAGGAGACAACACACTTTTCCCAAAGTGTGAGCGGAGCCGGGCTTGTTTGTTCACGCTCAGAAAGATCCCACCTTCCGAAGAAAATCTTCCATACCAGCCTCCCCAGCCCTGATCCAAGACGGCTGAGAGCCTGCCACTTTGATCTCAGAATCTGTGAAATGGGTGGAATAACACTGGCCCCCAGGGCACAGCGAGTGCTCAGTGAGACCAGTGACAGAGTCTATAATTCATGAATCTATGTTCAACAATAACCTACTCTGTTAGAGGAACTCTGTGACAGGAATGTCCAAGAGCAGGTAAACATCCGTCGGGAAAGATCTGTAACTACAGACATCACAGAAAGGAAACCAGAAACCTGCGTCCATTCCAACAGAAACTGCTCAGTACACAGACCGGAGGAGCAAAGAGTTTAAGTGACTGGTGTTGCAAACACAAGAAATAGCAAAGAGGCCAGGAAGTGTCTTTGTGGTTAGCTGGTCCTCTGAGTCCTAGTGTGGACAGAGGCAGCCCGCCCAGTTCTCCTGGTGAAAACAACTAACCAGGCTGGACATACAGAGGATAGCTTTGCACATGTGCTTATAAACAAAAGACAGTGACAAGGGCAGGCATGGGGTCACTAAAAGGAAATCTTGCTGAAAGTATTTTTTTATTTGTAAAGCAACATCACTGGGCTACTAGTTCAGGAGATCTGAGAGACCAGGAGGATCCATCAGAACTCGTTTCAAGGATCAACAGAGAGATGTTGAACTCAGGGAGTCCTTTGACAGTCTTTCTTGTATTTCTGCAACCGCAGTGGAGAGTGACACAGAAAGTTCAGAACAGCCAGAGGGACTGGAGCTGCTGGGACAGTTGCACCCCAACAGCTGGCAATGGCTGCTCAGAGATTAGTGGATGCTCTCTGGCCATTTGGAAGGATCATGACGCTGACCCTGGTGCTCACACTACATCACTGAGGTCAGACGACCATGAGTGTGTGGACCGCCCAGGAAGCCCCAGCTGTGACTGTGAGCCCCGCGCTGAGGGGACAAATAAGCTTCAGGCCAATGTTTCGGGGTCTGGAGTTGCACCCTGCAAAGGTGAGATACGCAAATATGTTGGCTGCCAACTTCATCTAAAACTGTAGAAGTCATTCAATTGTGGAAAAATAATTATTACAGATGAGAGAGAGGTTCATCACAGTCACTCTGAAAGCCTCGTGATCTCAGTTCGAAAACAATAGTGTCTTAGTGTGTCTCACTGCTTCTTGTGACAGACGTGGGGGGATTTTAGTTTACATGTTATGGAATTGGAAATAGGACACATTTAGAGACGGCGCTGGGGAAATTCCACTTCTTGTTTACTCTGGTTTCAGTGTGCACGTTGCTTAGCATTCAATGAGGGCAGCTCGTGAGACAGGAACTTTAAATTCTTGTTGAGATCTATATAACAAATTCAAACTAAAACCCTATTAAAATTATATTTGAGTAATTCGTTTATGAAAATTGTATGTTATTTAGAAAATATATTGATATACATACATTTTGCTTTCAAATTTGATAGTGTATATGAGTATTATGAATGTATTCTATTTTACATCTTGTATCTATATATTATATATATTAAATTTATTTTATTTTATGCATAGGACTGTTTTGTTTACATGTATGTAAGTACACTATGTGTACAATGCCCATAGAGACCAGAAAGGGACGTTGGATCCCCTGGAGCTAAAGTTCTAGATGTCTGTAAACTGCCATGTGGATATTGGGAACCAAACTTGGGTCCTCTGCAAGAGCAGCCAAGGCTCTTAACTGCTGAGCCATCCCTCAGTTACTACATTACATTTTGAATCTGTTTAGTTAGCTCCTTTAAGATACTGTTAACCAAAACCTGTGAGCCTTAGAAACGTTACCACTTTACCTCCCTATGATATTGAGATGCGTCTACCACGTGCTTGAGCTGTGAAAAATGAAGCCAGGCTATTTCAGGGACCAATGAAAGTATTAAGAATAGAACTGAGGAGCATTTTAAATTAAACAAATGACCGAAAACAGGATGGGTTTTGTTCATTTCAATGACTTAAATTAGAAAAAAAAAAGAAACTTTGTCATGCCTCAGTATTTTAAAATGACATCCACTTGCAAATCACATCCAGATCACAAGTAACAAAAAGTTGGAAAAATTAATGGAGAAAAATCAAAGAAAACTCAGACGTTGAAAGAGTTATTGAGAGAGAAGCATCACCAGGGCAGGACACGAGTTGTACCCTCAGGAACTCTGGGTCAGCCCCAGGTTCTAGCATGAAGTCACTGTGTGGTCACATGAGGTCACACCTCAGCTTCCTCCTCCAAGAAGTGGACCTGACCCTAATGGCCGAGCAAACAGAAAGCCGTTGTATGGAGATCAGTGTACTCGCTGCTTAGCAGTCAATCTGTGTGCACAGGACTAGAAGTCCCTCCCCACAGGATTACAGGGGCATGATTGCCACTTCTGTCTACCTCCTGCGTCACACACAGGTGCAGCGCAATCGTGCCACCACCGACTTGGCGAGTAGTAGGAAGCCCCTGGGGGTCTTGTTTTAGAAGCCTTTGGTGACAACCAGGAGCATTGGTGTCTGAGACATCTTCAGAATCTGCTTCCAGATGGGCTGAGGGTCTAGCTCTGGTGGGGCACAGGAGGCAGGCCATTTGTGCCGGATGTGGACTGCCTCTTGGGGCCTCTGTGCTCTGGCCTTTATCAACTTGGCTGACTCTGGAGATGCCTAGTCCCAGGCATGCCACAACCAGTCAGTCCTACCTCCCCCACTTCTTTCCTGGCAGGGATTAGACTACACTGGAGTGGTTCTGGTTCTTTGCTGCGACAAATACCATGACCAAAAACAGTATGGGGGAAGGAAGGGTTTACCTCAGCTTGTAGGTTAAGGTTCATCATTTAGGGAAGTCAGGGCAGGTGCTCCAGCGGGAACTTGAAGCCAGGTGTGCTTGCTATCGCACATCATTAACCTCCAACCAAGGTCCTCACTCAGAGTCAAGAAAGTGCAGCAGAAACCACCATGGGGCGCTATTTGCTGGCCTGCACACAGGAATGTGTTTAGCTAGCTTCCCTTTACAGCAGAGACTCACCTGCCTAGGGACGGTGCTGCCCACAGTGGGCTGGGCCTTCCTACATCAATTAACAAAAAAAGACACCCCCCACAGCCATGTCCCCAGGCTGACCTGATCTTGGCACTACCTCAACTGAGACTCCCTTCTCAGGTGGCTCTAGCCTGTGTTAGGTTGGCAGCTGTAACTAACTATGCCTGAGTCCTCTCTGCTCCCTCGGGTTCCTTTCCCACTTGTCATTCACTGACAGCCCCACATGCCCATGAGCTTTTGAAATGTATGAACCTTCTGAATGCCCTGGAAGATGTCCAAAATGGAGCTGCAGAGATGGCTCAGTGGCTAAGAACACTGGCTGCTCTTGCAAAAGACCCAGGTTTCGTTCCCAGCACCCACTTGGTTGCTAACAAATCACCCATAACTCCAGTTTCAGAATATCCAACACCCTCTTAGAGCCTGCATAACCACTGCACAACATGGGTGCACTTACATACATGCAGGCAAAACACTCATACACATAAAATAAAAATAATTTTACGACTTTATAGATATACACAGGCACCAAGGATCCAAGTGCAACCATTTATGACTAGTAATAATCAGATACATACATATTAGAGATACGCGTGCCAACATCTCAGTGTTAGTAGCAAAAACAATGAGTCTTTCTGCAAGGATTTTCTTTGATTTATGTAAGAGACCAGATTGCTCCACTTGCTCTGGAGTGTGTTACTGAATATGTTAATAAAGCTGTAGTGAAAATATTCTAATCATGTAGTTATTAAAAAAAAGTTTTAATTTAAAAAATAAATTTTTAAAAATTAAAATAATAATAGTAATTTTAAAACTTGTTTTCAAAAGACAGCCATGGACTAAGGGGCTTGAGAACCACTGTGATTTCAAGCCAGATCCGGCGCCCTGCAGGTGGAACCCTCACCTCCCCGCAAACAGTGGAGCCCTTTTTCCTCTGTTCATAGACCCAGTTTCCAGCAGCCACTGTGTCCCCAGCCAGTGCTGGAATTCCTCTAAGACTCTCTTCCTCTGTCCCTGGCCTGCTTCCCTCCTAATAAATACTCCTTTATTTAGACCCGTTAACACCATCATTCAAGTTACCACCACTGTGGACTGCAACAAGCCTCTGTCTATCTGAACAGTAGTTGAGGAAATGGTCCCGAACCTGGTCCGCAGCCAATCCTCCGGCCACCTGTGGCCCTCTGGCCCCTTGCAGAGAGCTATACTCAGCTACATGTTTGTCATCGGTAGCCCAAACACTGCAGAGAAAACGCACGCAAAGTGCTAACAGCCCCGGTTGTCTAGGGTTTTTATGTTGTTGGGGTTTTTTGCTATGTTTATTAAAGACCCACTGCTAACGTCACCCTTGACTGCACTCACTGGTAATTAGCAGGCCACTTCCGATTGGAGGCAGTAGGGAAGGCTGGCGAGCTGCAGGATGCAGTGTGAAGCCAGCAGGGTGCAGGGTGCGGAAGGAGGAGAGAAGGCCACAGCATCACACCTGAGCGGGCAGCACAGCTGCTCGCTGCCTCCTAACCACTCATGCGACAGGAGTGACAGATCCTCACCCCTAGCTCACTGGCCTTGGACACATGCAGGGAGAGGGGAGAACAGCCTGTGATGGGGAAAGGCTAGGCATGTCTGTTCTGCAGAACCCGACTGAGCTGTGCAGCGCTGCGCAGCCCCCCTCCAGCCCCCTCCAGTGCTTTGAGTATCTGAGCAGTGCTCAGAGCCTGGACACGGGCCACACTGTCTTCTAGTCCCTGGGAATTCTGTGAACATCCAAAGTCTCTGTCTTAGAAGAGCTTCATTTTAGAAATATCTCCTTTAAAATGGCGAAAAGGGGGCTAGGGAGATGATGACTCCGCGGTTAAGAACACTTGCTGCTCTTGCAGAGGACCCAGGCTCAATTCCCAGCACCAACACGGAGGCTAGCAACCTTCCATAACTCGGGTTCCAGGGGATCTGATGCCCTCTTCTGACCTCTGCAGGCACTGCATGACACAGGTGTACTTACAATATATGCAGGAAAAACATTCATAGACATAAAATTTAAAAAAAAAATTTTTTTTAAAGCAGCTAATCTGCTCTAAGCAATGCCTTCTGGGATCCAGAAAACGTGTGCACCATGTAAGTCTTCCTCTAGTGCTGTGTGTCTGGGGATGGTGCAGGGGTGGACACCGATGCCTTCTCCTGCCTCTTCGTTAAAAACCTATAAGGGTTTCAGATGTAGCTCAGGCATAGATCACTTATCTTGACTGAAGGAGACCCCAAATACCATCCCTAGCATGATAGATAGATGATAGATAGATAGATGATAGATAGATAGATAGATAGA
>NW_008331810.1:2945005-2953075 GCF_000622305.1 Nannospalax galili
AAGCATGTCACATAGTGCCCCAGCCCCATACACACTGAATCCAGTAAGCCTCACCAAAAACATCATCACCATAGTGACTTGCTGACATGGCAAAATGGCTCATTGTAGGCATCAAAATACAAAAGCCAGAATGTTACTGGGTAGACGTGGCTAGAAAGAGAGGAGAGAGAAGTCAAGATTAAGTTCTTTATGTTCCCAATGGGCCACATGATGAGGCTAAGGAAGGCCTGGGAACTGCCTGCCTCCCATCGGAGTGGCATCAAAGGAAGGCACGGCTTTCGGTCCATCCTGTGACTTCAATCAATGTCTGTCGTTTGCCTCTGCCACTTGTGAACCTCAGATCAGTGGTTTCCAGCTGAGATCCCTCCCTCACTCCACAGTCCACAGCAAAGAGATGCTGCTGGTGGTGACTCGTTCTCTAGAGAGACAGCTTAAATGAGAATGTGTACCCCAGTGACAGTGTTTGCTCCACACTCCTGCCTCCCCACTCTTGATCCTAATTGATAGACTGAGGCATTGATATTAGAAGCAGATATGGAAAACAGAACTTTCCTCTGGGACACCTAGACCCATGCAGTGGTGGACCATTGCCTGTGGCCATGGCAAGGAGCAGCCAGCACTGCAAGGGGCAGGCCAAGAAGAAAGGCCACACTGCTCAGAGAGTCATGCAGAGACCAGAGAAGATGGCCAGAAGTCCCAGCTGCAGGACTGTCTCCACTGCTAGTCTACCTGGAGACCTGCCTTTCAAAGACTTTGAAGTAATGGCCAACATCCTCTCAGAAACTCTCCCTCTTCCATACTGGACCTGGTTAGTTTCCTGTCTCTTACAATCAGATGAATTCTGAAACATGCATCATTGATCTGTCTACCTAGTTACCAACTGCCTATCTATCTTTCTCTGTCATCTATCTAGCATCTACCTGTCTATCATCTGTATATCTATTATCCATGGAGCTCTATTTATCTAGATAGCTATCTGTCCATCAATCTATCTACCTATCAATTACCAATGTAGCTTTATCTATCTATCAATCTTTTTATCTATTACCTAACATCCAGGTCAGTCTATCTATCTATCTATCTATCTATCTATCTATCTATCATCTGTCTTTTATCCATGAAATCTATTTATCTATCCATCAATCTATTATCCATCTAGCTCTATCTATCAATCTCTATCTATCATCTACTTATCATCTGTCTATAAATCATCTATCGCTGTCTCTCTGCTATCCATGTAGCTCCATCTATATCATCTAGCTGACAAGCTATCATGTGTCTATTTGTCTCTCTATAATATATATGTACCTAGAGACCATCTATTATCTAGCTACTTATCTATTTTTATTCTATCTCTATCTCTACCTGTTCATCTGTTTATTATCATGATATCGAACTACTCTAGCTACCTACCATATATAACTACTATTATCTATCATCCAGCTGTCTGTCCTGCATCTGCCTCTCTACAGTCTCTCTATATCATCTACACATCTACTTATCTAGCTAGTATCTACCCTTTCTCTTCCATCTGTCACCCACCCATCATCTATTAACTATCATCTACCCACACACCTGTTACACTTATCCATGTAGCTTTCTATCTATGCATCTATCTTTCTCTCAGACTATCTTCTCTCTCTCTCTCTCTCTCATCTGTTTCTCTTCCTCTCCTCTCCCATTTATCCTTTCCCTCTCCATCCTACTGACACAGTCTGAAAACTCTAACAAGCCCATCAACAGTGTAAATACTTGTCAGTGGGGGAAAAAGGAAATTACCTCTTTGTCTTATATTAAGAAGATCTTTTTTATTTTCTAAATTTATTTAATAACCATGTAATTAGTAGAAGCATTTCATTACAACAGCATTGACATAGTCAATAACAGTTTCCAGAGCTAAGATGCATCTCTTTGAAAACTGACTGTAATTTTTAGGTTCAGTGTTGAATTAATACAGTTATACATTATTGTGCTCAATATAAACCCTATAAGACATAAAACTGGGGTTTTAACCTTTAAAAAAGATCCTTATTTCATTTTAAAATATACTGTTTCATACAGAAAACCTCATTTTTAATTCAACTAATGCTTAGATGTTTGCACGTGGCTCTAATCTCTATATATCTGATTACCACTAGTCTGAGAGATCCTTGGCACCTGAGCATGGATATAAATTCAACAGGTAGGTTTCGATGGTAATGTTTTTCATATCTACTAATTAACATGAAGCAAATCTTTATGCTTCTTCCTTAAATATGACTAATTTTTTATTGATTTTTTCTGTGTATTTCATATAGAACATCCCAATCTTATTCATCCATATACCCACTTCCCAAATGGCACCCTCCCATAGCCTCCCCCTTCCACACACTGGAGCCCATGTACTCTGTCATCCTGTGTTGTCAGTACCCCCAGCCGTTCCCCAGTGCTTCTCCATCCACTGAGTCTAGTCAGCCTATCTAGACTCCCTTGTTTTAGGAAGATCAGCTCTTCCTCATCCAGCAGCAATCAGTTGCCAACATTCCCTTAGATAAGATTGGGGACTTCTGTTCGTTTTCCCACATCTATGCTGGGTTACTGTCTGGGAATCTCTTGGGCCACCCTGGCCAACAACTCAAAGAAGGGTTATCTCCTGTCTGGCATTGTTTCTTGTCATGGAGCCTTTAGCTATACACATGGACTCTTAAAGAATTACACTGCTCACTTTAAACTTTGGTTATACTTTCCTTTTGGATGTTTAAGGCCATACAGTTGGCCCAGACTAACCAATTTATTTTTACTCTTAAGATCATTTGAGGATCTTTTCCTCGGGGGTCACATGGGCTTGGGAGAAGCCCCTGGCTCCTTTCTTTCACCAGTTCCATCTATGTGAGATAAGTCAAAGGTCCTACTTGACCATGGCTGCCATCACTTGGAAGCATGGAGGAAATGTTTACTCTGTGTTGACACTCCTCTTTGTAGACTGGACACTGGTTCAAGTCCATCTGGTGGCTGTTAAACATCCAAGAAGGTTAGCTTCACCAGTCTGGTATGTTTAATTATCATGCACTATGTAGATAATGCTTGGGCTAAAATCAAACATTTTCAAATAAATCTTGATTAGAAATATATTTTGTTCCTTGAGCTAGTTGTATTTATAATTCACCAATAGGTTGTTGGACTAATATGGTGCCCTCTGGATTTTTTAAAACTAGCTAGGCATTATATATCTCTCGCATTGTCTAAATCTTCCACCATGGTTTCCCTATTTAAAGTGCTCACATTTTCCTCATCTCTCTCTTAATAATACTCTTCTCCTGTGGTCCCAACTCTCTTGAGCTCCTTCTTTCCCTTTATCCCCAAGGCTTCTTGTATAATGCCCCCCATTAAAATAACCCCATTTTTATCCACATCTCTCTTATTAACGCCTGTTTCCTACTGTTCTCTCAGATTCTTTCTTTTCCTTTACCTCCCTGGTTCCTTTCCATTATCCTGGTTCCTATAGTTATGTCTGGATACATACATGCTTATAAGGATTTCATGCGAAGATCCACATACGAGAGAGAACATAGGTCGTTTGTTTTTCTGAATCTGTGTTACTTCACTTAGTATAACAGTTTCTAGTTCCATCCATTTACCTGCAAATTTCATCTTTCTTCACTACTGAGTCGAACTCCATTGTATAAATATACCACATTTTCATTATCCACTGTCAGTTGAGGGACACTTGGGTTGCTTCCATCTCTTAGCTATTGTGAAAAGAGCAGCAACAAACATGGATGTACAAGTGTCTCTGCAATAGGGCGAGTTCTTTGGGCATATGCCAAGGAGTGGTATAACTGGGCCAAATGGGAGTTTCATTTGGAGTTTTTAAGAGTTCTCCACACTGCCTTCCACAGGGGCTGAACCAGTTTGCCCCTCTAACATTTGGTATCATTTGTTTTCTTGATCTTAGCCAATCTGACTGGGGTAAGGTGAAATCTTAAAGTGGTTTTAATTTGCATTTCCCTGATTATTAGTGATGTTGAACATCTTTTAAGATGTTTCATAGCCATCTTTACTTCTTCTTTTGAAAACTTTCTGTTCAGCTCCTTAGCCCATCTTTCAATTGGGTTGCTTCTTGTTTTGGGTCTCTGTTTTTTAAGTTCGTTATATATTCTGGTAATTAAACCTCTATCAGATGTATCGCTGGTGAAGATTTTCTCCCATTCTGTGCGTTTTCTGTTTGTTTCCTTGGTTGTCTCCTTTGATGTACAGAAGCTTTTTAGTTTAATGAGGTCCCACTTGTTAATTCTTGCCCTTGTTTCCTGGGCTATTGGTGTCCGGTTTAGAAAGTCCTTTCCTACACCTATATCTTGTAGGTTTTTCATGCAGGGTGAAAGATAGGGATTTAGTTTCATTTTTCTACACGTGGAGATCCAGTTTTGCCAGCACCATTTGCTGAACATGCTGTCTTTCATCCAGTGAATGTTCTTGGCCCCTTTGTTAAATATCAGGTGGCTGAAATTGCATGTACTCATATTTGGGTCTTCAATTTTGTTCCATTGATCTACAGGTCTATTTTTGTACCAGTACCATGCTGTTTTTATGACTATAGCTCTGTAATACTGTTTAAAATCTGGTATAGTAATCCCCCCAGCATTGCTCTTAGTGGTCAGGGTTGCTTTAGCTATCTGAGGTTTTTGTGCTTCAATATGAAACTTAGGATATTTTTTTTCCAATTCTGTAAAGAATGTCATGGGGATTTTGATTGGCATTGAATTTAATCTCTAAATGACTTTTGGTAGGATGGTCATTTTCACAATATTAATTCTTCCAAACCATGAGCATGGGAGGTCCTTCCATCTTCTGATGTCTTCCTCAATCTCTTTTTTTTAATGATTTAAAATTTTCATTATAGAGGCCTTTAATATCTTTGGTCAGGTTTATTCTGAGATATTTTACTTTTTTTTTAGGCTATTCTGAAAAGGAGTGTTTCCATGTGCTTTTTCTCTAATTGCTTGTTATTGGTATATAGAAAGGCCACACACTTTTGCAGATTAATTTTGTAACCTGCCATTTTACTGAAAAGTGTTGATAATTTCTAGGAGTTTTCTGGTGGAATTTTTGGTGTCCCTTAGATATAATATCATGGCATCTGCAAAAAGAGATAATTTGATCTCCTTTTCCAATTATTACTCCTTTAATTTCCTTCTGTCTTATTGCTCTAGCAAGAGTTTCAAGCACTATGTTGAAAAGGAGTGGAGATAGTGGGCAGCCTTGTCTGGTTCCTGATTTCAGTGGGAATGCTTCCAGTTTTTCTCCATTTAGAATGATGTTGGCTGTGGGTTTGTTGTATATGGCTTTAATTGTGTTGAGGTCTGTTCCCTCCAGTCCAGTTCCTTCTAGGACTTTGAACATAAATGCATGTTGAATTTTGTCAAAGGACTTCTCTGCATCTATTGAGATAACCATGTGGTTCTTATCTTTGAGCCCATTTACATGATTTATGATGTTTATTGACTTACGTATATTGGACAATCCCTGCATCTCTGGGATAAAGTCAACTTGATCATGGTGGATGATCTTTTTGATGTGTGTCTGTATGTGGTTTGCAAGTATTTTGTTGAGAATTTTTGCATCTGTGTTTATTGAGGATATGGGTCTACAGTTTTCTTTTTTTAATTTTATTTATTATTTTAATTTTATGTGTATGAGTGTATTGCCTGCACGTATGTGAGTGCACCCGTGTCGTGCAATGCTGCGGAGGTCAGAAGAGGACTTCGGATTCCTCTGGATCTGGAGTTAAGGATGGTTCGTAGCCACCATGTGGGTGCTGGGAATTGAACCCGGGTCCTCTGCAAGGGCAGTCAGTGCTCTTAACTGCTGAGCCAACTCTCCAGCCCCTGTAGTTTTCTTTTTTGGTTGTATCTTTACCTGGTTTTGGTATTAAGAGTGATCCTGGCTTCATAGAAGGAATTTGGACTTTCTCCCTCGATTTCTATCTTTTTGAATAAATTTAGTAGTATTGGATATATATCTTCTTTAAATGTCTGGTAGAATTCTGCTGTAATCCATCTGGTACTGGGAATTTTTTGTTTTTTAAGTCGTGAGGTTTTATATTACTGTTTCAATTTCCTTATGTGGTATGGGTCTGTTTAAGCTGTTGATCTCTTCTTGGCTTAGTTTTGGTGGTTCCCATGCTTTTAGATACCCATCCATTTCTTTTAGGTTTTCAGATTTAGTAGTGTATAGGTTTTTAAAGTATTCCCTTATAATGTTCTGTATCTTTCTGGTGTCTGTGTGATGTTTCCCCTTTCATCTCTGATTTTGTTGATTTGGAGGTGCTCTTTCTTTCTTTTGGTTAACTGTAAAGAACGAAGTGAAACACTCCATAAGCCAATTAGAAATGACAGGAGAAAGCCTCACCAATAGGATGAACGAAACGGGAAACAGAGAATCAAGACTGGAAGATAAAGTGGATGGACTGTACCACTCAAGCAAAGATTATGAAAAATTTAAGAAAGTAAAAGAATGGAATATACAGGAATTGTATGACAACATAAAAAGACCAAACTTACGAGTCATAGGCATACAGGAAGGAGAAGAATCCCAAGATAATGGCATGGACCAGATCCTCAACAGAATCGTGGAAGAAAATTTCTGCTTGAGTTCTGATTTTTTTTTAATGTAGGCATTTAGAGCTGTAAACTTCCCTCTAAGGACAGCTTTCAGCGTGTCCCAGAGGTTTTGTTGTGTTGTATTGTCCTTTTCATTTAGTTCCAGGAATACTTTTATTTCTTTCTTAATTTCTCCTTTGACCCGTTCATCATTCAGGAGTGTGTTGTTTAATCTCCATGTGTTCATGTGGTGACTAGGGCTTCTTCCGGTGTTGATTGTAAGCTTTATTGCATTGTGGTCTGATAGAATGCATGGAATTATTTCAATCTTTTTGTATTTGTTGAGGCTTGTTTTGCACCCCAGTATGTGGTCGATTTTAAAGAAAGTTCCATGGGGCGCTGAATAAAAAGTATATTCTTTGGTGGTTGGGTGGAATATTCAGTAGATGTCTGTTAGGTACATTTGATGTATGGTACTGTTTAATTCAGATGTCTCTCTGTTGATGCTCTGTCATGTTGACCTATCTAATGGAGACAGTGGGGTACTGAAGTCCCCTACTATTAATGAGCTGGGATTAATCTGGATTTCAGAGTCCTGTAGTACTGTTTTTATGAAGTTCGGTGCACCAGAGTTTGATGGATATATGTTCATGATTGTAGTATCTTCTTGGTCAATTGTTCCTTTGATCAGAACGAAGTAGCCCTCATCTCTTCTGATTAGTTTCCGTTTGAATTGCCACTGCTACTTTTTTCTTAGTACCATTCGCTTGGAATATTTTTTTCCATCCTTTCACCTTAAGATAGTGCCTATCCTTGAAGGTGAGATGGGTTTCTTGAAGACAGGAAAAAAGATGGGTTTTGTTTCTTAATCCAATCAACTAGTCTGTGTCTTTTGACTGGGAAGTTCGGTCCATTGATACTTAAAGTTATTAATGAAAGATGTGTATTGATTCCTGTAGTTTTGATTTCTGTTCACATTCTTGGTATAACTGTGCATTTCCACAGTTATACCTTCATTAAGTTTCTGTTACCCCTTGGGTATAGTCATTCCTTTCTTCAGCTCTTTGTATTGCTTCCAGAACTCTCTGAAGGGCTGGTTTTTTGGACATGAATTCTTTCAGCCTATTTATGTCATGGAATATTTTTCTTTCCCATTTGAGTATAATAGACATTTTAGCTGGGTACAGTAATCTGGGTTGGCATTTGTGGTCATTTAAACCTGGGAATACTTTGGTCGAGGCTCTTCTGGCTTTCATAGTTTGCACTGAAAAATCAGCTGTAATCCTATTGGTTTTTCCTTTATATGTGACTTGTTTCTGTTTTGCAGCTTTCAGTATTTTCTCTTTGTTTTGTAGGTTTAGTGTTTTTACTATAATGTACTGTGGAGAGTTTCTTTTCTGGTCCTGTCCGTTTGGTGTTCTTTATGCTTCTTGTATTTGTATGGGCATGTCTTTCTTTAATTTTGGGAAATTTTCTTCCATGATTCTGTTGA
>NW_008331810.1:2953345-2980118 GCF_000622305.1 Nannospalax galili
TCCTGCATATTCCATTCTTGTGTTTTCTTAAATTTTTCATAGTCTTTGCTTGAGTGGTCCAGTTCATCCACTTTATCTTGCAGTGTTGCTATTCTGTTTTCCATTTCATTCATCCTATTGGTGAGTCTTTCTCCTCTCGTTTCTAATTGACTTACTCAGTGTTTCCCTTCCTTCTTCATTTCAGTCTGAGTAGTCATCGATATTTCTCTTTTCTGAATTCATTCAGAAGTTGATCCTATCTTCTTTCCGTTCTTTGATTTGTGTGTTCTTTAATTTCACTGAATTCTTTTGTCATGTTTATAATTGTTCTTTTGAATTCCATGTCCTGTGTTATCTCTAGGGGGTGCTCATTGTACTCCTCTACAGGACTGTTGGTACTTGGTGGGGATATGTTATTTGGGTTTTTCATGTTATTGTTTTTTCACTGTGACTTTAACATGTGGATTTATTTTGTAGTTTCTGATTCTTAGGTGAGATTCAAGCCTTCCTTTGTTGAGTTTAGGTCTGCTTCTTTTTGTAAACTTTATGTACCTTTGTAGTTTACTTGTTGGGCATGAAAAGCCAGTTGGTCTAGGCTTCAGGTTCTCTCTCGATTTTATATTGGAGGGGTCAGATGTGTTTCATCTTCCTGCTCAGGAATTCCAAGAGGCCCAAGTCGAATGAGGATCAGATGCTCTCAGGCTTTCTCCTAATGTCTGGATCCCTCTAGTCAGCAGGCACAGTACAATTTTGGAGGATTGCTAGGTAGAGGTACCATTCGGGACTCTCAGGCAGTCAGGGAAGGAGGATGGTCTCAGGAATCCAGGCTGGGGGTGGGACAGCCAGGGATGAAGGTAGGTCTCAGGCATGCAAAGGCTAGGTGGGGGAGGGAAGAGGCTCTGAGGGCTCCAGGGGACTAGACCGAGGAATTGGGTTGGTCTGGGTGCAAAGGATCAGGAAGCAGTGGGGAGTCTGGGCCAAGAGGGCAGTCCAGAGGTCTGTGGTGCCAAGAGAAGAAATGGGCCCATGCTAGGAGGAGAGATGGGGTGGGGGAGCTGGGTTAGAAGATTTTTTGAGGATATGATGCTATGAACATGTTTCTGACCTCATGACACACAGAAAGGGTCTGAGAAATTCCCAGAGGTCCCTGGGCCACAATCAGTATTGTCATAATTCGTTCCTCCTGACATCTCTGCAGTCTCCAGTCTTAGCACTGAGGCAGATAACTGGGCTCCATATAACTCTGATCAGCAAGAAGAATACAGAGTCCTGGAGAAGACCCCAGACCCCCTGTGCATCCTGAGTCTCCATGACATAGCTGTGGCTATCCCTGACATCCTCTCCCTGAGTCCCAGAGGCAAGGGTAGGAAAAGGGGGAGAAGCTTTGACCTCCCCGTCCTGGTGGTCATCCCTGTCTTTCAGGTAAAACAGCGCGTAGATTTTATCCCTGAAAATTGCCACAAATTGAGCCATCACGGAGAGGAACAGAACAGGGCACATGCATGCCTTCTGTGAGCCTGCAACAGTCAGCATGCTCAGCAAGGAACTGGAGGCACTGGGCAGGTGTCCCTCCTCTTGCCATGATCTCAGGAGGCACTGGACCCGTACCAGAGCACCTCGGGAAAAGGAGAAAAGGATAAAAAAGCCCAGAGTTGGTGGTAAGACTGTTTGCCCCGGGGAGTCTAGCTTTGGTGTTATTGATTGAATCAGCCCATCTGGAAGTCCGCTGTACAGAGCCATTCATGCCATTGTAAATGGATCAGCGAGATGTGATTCCCCGAGCATCTCACTTCTAATTATTCCAAGTGGGTGCCCGATTCTTAATGCTCAGAGATTCTTCTGAGTGTCTTTAGCAGTACAAAAACTAAATATGTTTCCTGTTTGACTCTTTCAAGGACAGTTTCCCACCTCCCTCTTTGGCCCCTGAGCCTCCTTGAACCTTTCTCTGGAGCCAAGTTGGCCAGTGGCCTTCCTCAGATACATGTGAGGGAACTTGTTTATATTTGTTGAAATGAGAAGTTTTGAATGCCAGTGAGGACCTGGGAAAGCCCAGCTGCTGTTCTTAACCCACCCTCGGGAGTTTGAGCCTAGCAAAAGCTGGAGAGGTGGAAGCCAGCACCTAGACCTTGAATCTCTGAGTCCGCCAGGAAAAGAAGGGGAATTAACCACTCATAGCTCTTGCAGGTGGTACTCAAACCCTCCCTGAATTCTGCAATGAAGCAGCTTGGTGTGACCCAGAATCCTTGAGATGATCATGAACTCAGGCGTCTCCAAGAGCAGGAATATCTGTGTCCTGCATCCCTCAAGGGTGTGAACAGGATCACCTCAGATGGTGGAAATGCCAGGTCATCCACACACTGGCTTCTGTCCCCTGGCTTGGTAGGTACAGGAAGGTCATGGGAAGGAGCTCTGAATGGCAGCAATCAGTCACACTATGAAAGTCAGGTCCAAATGCAGAAAGTCTGTGAATGGCTGATGGTGGGAAGGAAAGGATTTTCCCCTTCAAATGTGTCAGGATGAGGAAGAATTCTGTGTTCCCCTGGGAAATCTTAACTCCACAAATTTCATTCATAAAGGTGTTGGGGAAATGCAAAAGCCAGTTCATTAGAGAAAAAGGCAGGAAGGTAGTAATATCAAAAACCAGAGCCTGCTGAGCAGAAGGAGGGTGGAGAGGAGAGGCTTCAGCCAAGGTGGGGCTGCCCGAGTCTCATGTAGCTCAGGCTGGCCTCCAAGTCAGGATGTAGCCGAGAATGATCTTAAACTTCTGATCCTCTTGCCTCCTGAGTGCTGAGATTACAGGTGTGTGTCACCACACCCAGTTTATATGGCCCTTCAACATGCTAGACAGCACTGTGCTGACGAAGCTACATTTCCAGTCCCTCCGCTCTTCATGTAAGGAGATTTGGCTCTTCTAACCCGCCAAGAAGCATCTCTGAAGGTCAGACGCAGAGACCATGGTGTTCACCCCACTTTCTTCCATCCCCTGGATTAAACAAATCAATGCTCGTTTTCTAGTTCCAGGTAAGCGCATCGACTAGAAAGAACACCCTGAGATGTACTTTCACTTTCTGAAAACTCTCCCTCCTGGAACAAGCCTTACCTTGCGTGGTCACTTGTGCTGACAGGTAGCACAGCTCTCTGTGTTGCATGTGGGTCATGCAGAATCCAGTGGGGATTCTTCTCTGTATTTCAGAGGGAGGCAAGGGCTGAACTTGGGAGCAGGGGGAGGCACTCTTGACTGATTTTGTTGCCCTCAATAAAGGACATGGTTAAGGTAAAAATGGGTTTCAGGGCTGTCAGAATCACCTCCAGATGTTTGTGGCACATACATCATGAGTAGGAAGATGAAATAGAGAGGCCTCAGAAGTCAGGTGTGCTTATTTAACGTCAGAACAGGAGCTGGAGAGATGGCTCGGCAGCTAAGAACACATGCTGCACTTTGCGGAGGACTCGAGTTCTGTTCCCAACACCCACTTCAGGCAGCTCACAACCACCTGCAACTCCAGCTCCAGGAGATCTCACACAAACTTCTGGCCTCCAAGAGAACTCACACATACTTGGCATGCATTTAAACAGATACACACACACCAGCACATAAACTAAATATATATATATTCAGAACAAGGGGACAGATAAGGCTATTTCATGCTATTTTGTCAACTTTGGTTTCCATACTTTGCTCACAACTGTCACTGGGACTCCTTTTAAATATATATTAAACACCTAAGAACAGAGCCTGCTGTCATCCTGCCCATAACAAGATCAGTATAAATTACTTACACAGGAGTAAAAATAATTCAGTTAGATGATGGAGGTTCTCCATCTAAGTGGCTCTTAAGATGACTTTCCCTGAGAACACAGCCTACTAGCTGTGTGTGTCCTATGTCGATGGATGTGTTCTGTGCATGTTGTATGATTTTGTGTGTTGTCATTGTGTGTCCTCTGTGTCTGTTCATATGCTCCTGTGGTTTTGTGCATGTCTTATTTTGTGTCTTCAGTATGCACGTATGTGTTCTCTGTATGTGTGCCCTGTATATCTGCATATGTGTTCTCTTTGTATGTATGCCTGTTCTGCTTGCATGTCCTATGTGTGTGCCCTGTATTTGTAGATGTGTTCTATGCCAGTGTTCTGTATGTGTTCTCTACACATGTATATGCTCTGCTTGTATACATCTTGTGTGTGTGCTGTGTATATCCATGTTCTATGTGTGTTCTATACTGTATTCTGTTTTATGTGTGAGTTCTGTATGTGTACTCTGTGTTTATACATGTATGTGTGTGTGTGTGTGTGTGTGTGTGTGTGTGTGTGTGGACTGCGTCTTTGAGCATTAATTCTTCCCCCTCCCCCATTCCGTGTTGGTGGTAAAATCAGCAACTGATGTAAAAAGATGATTTGCTACTCTACGTTTTTTAATTTTTCATGTTATTATAGGGTCCAAAGATTTCTCAAAACTGAAAAGGAGAATCTGGACTAAATCCCTCAACAAATGTGGTAGTAGAGGAGAATCTGTTGAATCAAATACCGTGATTAAGGCCAACCTCTCAGGATGCTCTACTCCCCAGGTCCTTGGTGCTCTGAGAGACTGCTTGGTCTAACCACTTTTCAGTGCCCTAGGGGAAGAGGGGACATCTGCAAAGCCCAGCTCCTGCCTCCACTAAGCTCCTGGTTCTCGCTTGTGCCTGCAGCTTGGGGCAGTTCCAGTGTCTGGTAAGAGGTTGTCTCTGCACCGTCCCCCCTGACCAACACAGCTCGTGAACCACAAAAGTAGGTCACTGACCATTTAGAGCTCCAATTGCTGAATGCACCCTCTGCATAGACACATTGAACACCTACCATGGGCTGGTCTATTACCAGGTTCTGAATCATGGGTAGGTGCCGTGTTCTTCTGCTGAGCAGGGACAACATGCAGACCAGCACGTTTCTGGCAGTCCTAGAGAGGGAGAAACAAGGCACAGAGAATCACAAGCGGCCACAGCCCCACGATCGCGGCGCTGTGTTTACACGAGTCCTGTGAACAGTCGTGCTTCCTCTGTAGAAAGTGACTTTCTCAGCACCATGTGTTATCCTCAGTTAACAGACTCTGGACGCTGGATCCAAGTGCCCCACAGACGGAACTGCCTGGGCGTCTCTCTGTTACTCTAACACGGTCCAAACTTTCATACTCTTCAGAAAAGAGCAACACAGATTTGACTTTGCTGGGTGACTTGGTTCACTTTGTGGGGTCTTCGTGATCAGGTAACAGTCAAAAATCTGATGTTTTGCAACTTTCAAGCCCATGATGTTCATCCTTAAATCACTAAAGAAGTTGAGTCTAGCCCTCTCCCCCACCCCACGGGTCTTCCCTTGATGGTTGTTTTCTGGATCATACCCTCCCAGTCTCCACAGCAATTGCCAAACAACCTGTCAGGGTCTCTATTCCAACCCCCACAGCAAGCAGCTGTGTGTCGAGAGTGCTGAACATCTGCTCTTCTCAGATTCCAACATGGTGCATCACCACCAGGATGGTACTCAGCCCTTCTAAGTGACCGCAGGTTTGTGTCATGTGACCAACATTTCTGTGCCCCAAACCCTGCAGAGCTGTAGTAATAAACTCAATGGTGCAGAATGCCCAGCTGAAACCCTCATCTTTGCTTTAAAGCACGTGTGGATGCTGAGCTCCAGACTGTGTTCCTCTCCGTGTCTGAGCATACCCTGCTGCACTGAGTTTGCCATTATCCAAGGCTATCTCAGCTTTTCACACAAGTACTCCTGACCACCCTTACTGTTTATAGTTTCCTGGGTTGAATGTACAAATCATGTACTTTTAGTCTTATTTTAAACCTTTATTATGACTATGCACTAGTGAAATAGGGTAAAATCATTCACTCTTATGTAAATTCTGAAATTAAAGTTTTATAAAGCTATAAATGTGCACCAAAGTGCTGCCTTAGCTGTATGCCTCAAGTGTTCCTAGGAAGGATTCCTTTGTTTTAATGACCTCAGATTTTTTCTGTCATTAGTTTTCCACTAATCAGAGATATTTAGGAGAAGCGTAAGACATGTTTGTCTTACTGTCAAAAATGTTTGACTCTGGTGTAAAAGTGAAGAAATAAACAAGGCAGATGTGCTTGCAGAAGTATTTTCCGTGAATATTTGTGAACAGTTTTGTTAGGTTGTACTTCTGGCCAGTTGTTCTGTGAAGTTTCTGTTTATCAGGAGCAATACATGCTACCTTCATACCCCCTTAACTTCCTGTATGTATGTATGAATGGACTGATTGATTGATTGGTTAATCTCCATCTTCTTATCTTGAAATCCTCTCCACGTTCTAAGTCCTTGTTAAGCTTAAAGTCTCTACAAATAAATCCTGTCTGTGTTCCCACCACATCATGTGGCTGCATGACTGTCACTCTGGCCACATCCTGTTCTGATCAATACTGTTGCTCTTCAGCCATTAAAGACTAAGACATTTTCACTCTCCCCAGTCAAGCAATGTATCTCTCAGGGTCTAGCCAGGGAAACAAAATCCCTGTCAGATAATTTAATAAAGACTTTAATTTGGAAAATTAAGTGCTTTGAAGAAAGTGAAACTGCATCAACGTAGGTAAGGTAACCCAGAGGTTATTGTCGGGAGCCATGCTTGACTTAAGCATTGGAAAAAGTAGAGCGCCACTTTAAGAGCTTCTGAGCTCTCTGCTTCAGCGGTCAGAGCCGGCAGGCTGTGCCGCCATGATTAATTAGGTCTCCTAGAAACTTACTTTTGGTTTGGTCTTCGGGCACCGGAGTTGGTAAGGTAATGCAGCAACCTGCTGCATCTGTAGTTACTTTCTGTTAGTAAAATATCTATGGTGATTCTTTGGTGATTCCTTGGTTACCCCAAATCTGATTCCTATATAAGATCTGTGTTCCCCACAACAAAGAGCCATTCCTGTATTCACTCACCTAACTGTAAGACTCTCACTTTAAAAAGTGCATCACATAAACTCAAGACTTTTGTCTTGACTCTTCTCTTGTTGAAGACCCAAGGCTGGTGGGCTTGGGGGCCGTTCGACAGGTTATGAACACAGGAGGCAGCTGTCTCTCCTACAGTGACAGGACAAGGAAATGGGCATCTCAGTGTGGGGCCACCATCATGAGGGGGCCCACAGTGGAAACACAGCCAAAGGTAACCTGAGGAGGCCCTAGCTCCCCTCTCCTTCACACCACTTAACCAACCTCAACCCTGCTCACAGAGGCCAGGAGGCCTGATGGAGGCGTCCAGTCTCACTGGGTCAGAGCAGCACAGGAACACAACTGAGAACAGAAAGGGGTCATTCACGTCATAAGGAATGGAAGCGTCTCAGGCACATGAATGGCAACTACAATTGTTATATCACAACCACAGAGAAGCATGCTGACTTGGGGAGACTGGGCAGATAGGATGCACCTGATGAGAGGCGGCTAAGGGTCTGCTGCAGGCTGAATGCTATTCTCTCCACCAAATGCCCATGCTTGATCCCAACAACCAGTGGGCCTGCTGCCTTGTTTGGTTGCAAAGGACAAAGGAAAAATTCCCAAGAGGGGAGGTGACTGGCTTATCAAGGGGCTCAATATCATCAACAAGGTCATCGCTTTTTTCTGACAATGTCATAGATTGGTGCAGTGTGTTGTGATCATACGCACCCCTGGTTACCTCTCCACCCCGTTCCACTCCTGAGGACCCCTTCTCCCCATCTACTCTGTGTAGGTCCTTCCCAGGTAAACATAGCTGCTGTGCGCTCATACCATACTGTGCCGTGTCCAGAAGACGTTCCGTAGCTCTCCACTCCATCCTCCTCCTGATCTTACATTCTGTCTCCTGGCTCTTCCATGAAGTGCCCTGAGCCTTTGAGGGGGTGATACAGATGTCCTGTCTGGACTGAGGACTCCATGGTCACTTATTTGCTGGTATTTGCTCAATTGTAAGTCTCTGTATTAACCATCACCCGCTGTAAACAGCAGCTTCCCTGGCCCAGGCTGAGAACAGCACCAATCTTTGAGTATAAACATAAATATTCATATGAGATGTCAAACTGCCCTGACTTCCCTCAGTGATGAGTTGTGACCTAGTAACATCAGCTGAAATAAAGCCTCTCCTCCCCTAAGTCGGTTTTGGTCAGAGTGTTTCATCATAGCAACAGAAATCTACCTGGCTGCTGTGGCCCAGCATTTCCAATAGAATTCTTAACATAAACTCAGCCAAAAAACTGATAATGTGTAATTTCAGTGAAAACCCACTGAACTCCTGTAAGATCTCTAGGCATTCACTATCTTCCGATTTCCTTAGGTCTTGATGGCCATTTCCCATCGTCCCCAGCCAGTGCTCTCGGAAGCTCCTAATTCAGTCTGGCACCAGGCAGCCAGCCTGGAATTCCATCACTGGGCTGTGTTTTGTTTAACTTTCAAAACTCCTGATGGGAACTCACCTGCAACTCACCTTATTCTGTCTGAAATTACAGTTTAATCCACTAGTATGTTCTTGTTTAAAAAAAAAAGAAAACATTGTCTCTAATTTAATTTTTTTAAGTGCATTTGCTTTGAAAGCTTGGGCCTAACCAAATATTTCTCTAAGGGTTCAATTTGAAATCAGGGCTGAAAGAGCCAAAAGCAAATAATTTTCACATCACAGCCTTCTCTGTCCCTAGAGCACACAATGTTGCCGTTGTTTACGTTGACTGGCACGTTGGTGGCGGACGACAGGTTGGCTCATTACTGCAAACAGGCCCCAATTAGTTGGCTGGAGGTATTGTTACAACTGTACATCATATTTAATGTCCCTCTCCAACTACTCATTTCATCTTTTCAAAATTTCAAAGGTTTTATAACCAGTTTCCAAGGTCATAGATGGGCACCTATACCTGCGTTTTCTAGTCTTTTTTTCTTTTTTTCTTTTTTCTGGTCACAATTTAGCTATTTTATAGTCATGATTTAAAACCTGTTGGCATTAAAACTGGCTAGCAAGTTAAACTTTTACTATGTCAAACCAGCTTGACCTCTGATAACTATTATGGCTTCAGAAATATAGAAGCAAATCCAGATTTTTACAGATTGTTTTGTGAGACCCAGATGACTGAGGGAGGCCATATGTTGAGACAGAAGAGAAGTACCAAAAAAGAGATCGAGAAGCCACGGCACACGGCACACGATCCCACGCGTCACAGTGCAGCTCAGTGCTGGGGACACACGATGGATAACGAATGCAAACAAACTAAGAGTCATGATAAAGGACCGCTCGCCCACAGTTGAGGCTGCAATTCATATTCTTCTTTGCAATATTGTGTGTGTGATGATGTGTGGGTGTGGGCATTCATATGCCACAGCACACATGTGGAGGCCAAAGGACAGCTTTCAGAAGCTGGTTCTCTCTTTCTTCCATGGCATTCCTGGATCCAACTCAGATCATCAAGCAAGTGCTTTTATCTGCTGAGCCATCTCACCAACCCAACAACACTTTTCCTTATGGAGCAAAGTAAAGTAAAATAAAAAAATAAAAACTCAGTCAACTGTGCCAGCACTGTGCTATAAGCATCATGGTGAAATTTCTCAACCTTTCATTTGAACGCATGGGCCACAGTGCAGCCGAAGGCCACTGAGATGATCTTCCCTCACTGCCAGTGGGGCCCCCAGACCACTGGGACCGATGAAGAGTTGCCTGGACGGTACACTCCGCCTGAAGGGAGCCGGATTAATTGAAGGGCAGTTTCGAAAGCGAATCAGGGACTCCACCATGAATGTTACTTGGAACACTAGAGAGAATCCTGGGACACATGGAAGATCTGTTTCTGCATCTGAATATAGACCAGCCTAACCCGTGTACCATGGAAGAAATGGAGAATTCAGACAGTCATGCAACAGGCTCAAGGTACCGGAATGCAGGCACCCTCCAGGTACCGGCCCAACCTTCCCATTCCTTCGCTCCTGCTGGGCTGTATGGTAAGTACATGTGAATAGAGGGAATGAACAAGGAAAGGCCTACTTGAAGACTGCCTTCCTGGAAGAAAAAGCTGCTTCAGGTTAGCCTCAACTGGCCGTCCACCACATCCAACCAGTTTTGCTCCTGCCAAAAGGAACATCTGCTTACTGTGATGAGAGTAGCCAAGACTCAGTCTTCACACCACATCGCTATTGAAATTCAACTTAAGTCTTTAAGGACATCCTTAAAGATTGCCTGAGGTGTTGTCCACCCCCCATGCCCGCAGTGTGCAGTGACATTCCTTCAAAATTCCCCTTTATCTGCACCTCTTACTTTACTGAGCACCTCAGACATGCTGGCTGTGGACATCTGGAAACCCTCTGGAGCACAGGAGCGACCATCCAGGTCAGCTCTGCCCGATCCTGGAGCAGTGGCTGCTCTGCATTTGACCAGTTCTGTAATAGATGGAGACTATTACAGTGTTCCACAACTGGTCAAATACAGAGAATAGGTGTCTGTGAGATGCTCAATCCTGAGCGACACATCCACAGTGGAGCCTCCACACCTAAGGCTGATGGAACACAGTGGGACGGGGGCAATGCGTCTCTCAACCTCACCAGCAAAGCTTCCTCTTGCAACAGATGGTGATTAACACAGAAGGCCACAACTGGCCAACATGTAGAGAAGACACTGCAGAGTGCGTGTCCCTGGGCAGGACTCAGGGCCCATTGCAGAAGAGGAGGCAGAGAGTGTGTAAGAGCCAGGGGTGGTGCGTGACCACAAGGAAACAGTTTTCCAGGCTTCTGGGAACTTGCTCATAGGAACGTACAGCAACGGTGACAGAGTGCACAAGACCCACACAAACTCCATCAGGCAAAAGCCCAACGTAGAAGGGGGGAAATGGGATGGAGGCCTAAGCCTTAGCTGAGGAACTATTGGCAGCTGGTCACTGCTAGGTGAGGGAGAGTTGGTGTTTTTTGAAGGAGTGACATTACACAGGCTGAGCAGGCTCCAGTGGATGAACTCACACTGAGGGACATCTGGGGACACAAAATTGACTTGATAGACCTTAATATATTGTCCAGAATACCCATGGTGTGGGGGCTTTGGAGGGTGCAGACAGGGGAGGGGTCTAACTATGATTAAGATGGATTGTATGAAATCCACAAAAATTCAATAAATATATATTATATATATTGAAAAAAACAAAACATTTCCAAAAAGAGAGAGAGAGAGCCCGGTTAAAAGCAGGGGAATAAGCTCTACCAGGAGATGTTGAGCATTGACACACACAAACCACTGTGTAGACAAAGCTGTAGTTCCTAAACACCTAACTTTTACCTCTTTGGAAAGCATGCCAAGAGAGGTAGTAAGGCAATATGGTAATTAAATAAAATTCCTTCCCAAAGTCAAGCTCTGGTCCTGACCCCAGGACCTTCCAGTGTGACCCCATCTGTAAATAAGGTCTTTAGAGATGGAAAGAGGCACTCCCAGGTGAGGTCAACCTGGATGTAGGGAAGTCTCCATCCAGCCAAAGAGAGAAGTCATGGAGGCAAGGGAGAAGCCTTAGTACAGATGGAGCGCGGTGTCGGTAACCACGGGACCTCTGGGAATGCCTGGGCCCGCCAGAAACCAGGAGAGAGGCCTGGACTCCTACCAGCACCATGGTGTCTGTCCTCCAACAGTGAGACAGCAAGTTCCTCTTGTGTTTAGTTCCTGTGTTGTTGTGACAGAACGCACTCTCCAGATGCATGGCTTAGAACAAGGGAGTTATTCTGTCAGTGTTGAGGGGGGTGGAATTCTGCCATCACAGTGCCAGGCAGCTGGTTGTTTCTGTGGGCTCTCAGGGGAGCCTCTCTCTTAGCTTCTGGTGGCCGTTGGTAACCCTGAGTGCTCCCTGAGCCTGATGCTCCTCCCGCCTCTGCATGCATCCTCCCCTCGTCTTCCCTCCCAGAAGTTTCCCTCTTCTCCTGTAAAGAAGAGACTCTGTTCTTCACTTGTGACCTGCCCTAAGCTAGCATGATCGCATCTTAAGATTTTTACCCTTTATTTCATCAGCAAAGGCCCTTTTCCAAATAAAGTCACCTTCACATCTTTGGGGACAGTCATTTGACTCAGTATGCCTGGCACATGTCACAAGACCACACATACAAAGATCTCAATGCTTCTCTGTAGACTCCCCGAAAACTCCCCTCCTACCATCGTCTACACTAACACTGCTCTTCGCCCTTCTCCTTCCCAGCTAGTTCTCTGTCCTGACTGATGAAACTCCTGTCTCTCACTTCTAGACTCTTGGTAATTGACCCCCTTCCTACAGATACCAATAAACAGTCCAAGGGACAAGAAAAATCCACACAGGAGCCTAATTCACCAGTATTTTCCATGGTCTTCTGTTACCACTGCTGAGTCCTCTGATAATTCTCAGGTTGGTATCTCAGGAATTCACACCTTTAAGGTGATCTTATCTCTGTCATTTGGAAGACCTCTGGGGTTCTTGAAACGAAGTTTCTGATTTAATGATGACACTAGATGATGATGGACTAGCTCTGTTATTTTGTAGTCAAGTGCAGATTTCAGTTTAGATGCACCATGGAAATTACAGAGGACCTTGGAAGCTGTTTGGGAATACAGATAAAGAGGTCAGTCTGCAGCTATGTAAATACACACCCAGTCTCGTCTCTACGAGGGTTGTTAGCTGTGTGCTGAGATCGCAACACCTGTTCCTTTCATTTATTTACATTGTATTCAATTTCCTGTTTGTTTTTCTCTCCAGTCTCTGTCATCTTAAAATAATTTCTGACTAGGTTTCAAAGCGAGAAAATTAGCATCTCTTTAAAATTGTACCTATACTAATACCTAACTACTCACCCCCAATCAATTCTGTAAGTTTTTTCTTACTGCTCTGTTAAATCCATTGCTTTATTATTAATGTCTCTGTTACATTTTATCGTTCTTCCTCACCACCACGGTGTGTGTCCTTGACACTGCTGCCCTGTTCACCCAGTTTGAAATGCTGGGTTTAATGAACGGCCCAGTTGCTACTCACTTCAAAGTTCACTCTGTCTACTCAAGGGCCAATCGTATATCTATTATCTATTAAATTTATGTGTGGACCACTTATCATGTATCACCAACCAGTGACTTACAGATCGATATTCTATGATACCTCATTGACAGCATGAACTGATCCCACTTGTAGAAAGTAAATAGCGAATCAGGTGCAGAACTCTGAGCTGGTGTGGTGTCCAAACTCTGTAGCCAGGAGAGTAAAGAGAATCAATTTACTTCCTGTCCTATTATTTTCCTAAAGTCAGATTCTCAGAGATCAAGTTTACTCAGAACAAAGGAACACCTGTGTTCTGGCTTTACTTACTGATTTACAGACTAAAATATCTCCAAAGGAAAGAAAGCATTCTAAATGGGAAATCCGGGGAGAGTTTGTCGGTGACATAGAACAGTGGGACCCACAAGATTTTTATAAAGAAGCACTTAGGGTATCTAGCCAAGGGACTGAAAGGAAAAGTTTCGGGAGGATTTCCAGTCTTCTAAACTTCTGTGAGCAGGAAGCAGGTTGATAAAACTGTTCAGCTGAAAACAGCCACAGTTGATTCAGGAATATTGGGGTGACCTGAGAGTGATGCCGGCTCCCTCAGCTCTCGTACTTAGCTGAGGGGGTGGGGACCAGGGTCCTGGGGACTCAACCTCCCCCAGAGCTGACTCAGACTAGTGGTTTCCAGGTACTTGTCTGCCAAACTCAAAGAATGAAATTCACCAACCATAGAGGGCGAGTTTTGCGAAGTTTATTATAGATTCATAGGTGGGAGCTTCAGAAAGAGAGAGAGCAGAGAAGCAGGGGGTCTGCCAGACTGCGGTGACGGTGACGGATGGGGAGGTTCGGGAGCTGCTCGGTCCGCCTGACCCACCCAGGTGTCAGTCACATGCTCATTTAGGAGATTTCAAAGAAACAGGAACGGGAACTCACTTCTGGCATCTCTGACTCCAGCACAGATGCCCTCGGAGCGGCTGCTCTGGGGTCCGCACCGTACCTGAGGGGTTTCTGTCTCCTGCTTTCATCACGTTCACAGTGAAGGAAAGATGATGGAGTGGAAGCCAGCGTGGGGTCCCAGCTGAGAACAGCGCACCGCCACTCCCAGGCTTGAGTCAGGTAGACTCTGCGCGGCTGGATTTCAGGTTCCCTTGGCCTGGGACGACTCAGTTTCCACTTTAGGTCATTTTGGTGGAGAACCTGTGCTTTGTATCCAGTACTTTGGTGACTAATAGCATGTTTCTTCATTATCACGGTCCATAACTATGAAATGCCTGTGCCCACTAGCAGTACTTAAGGGACCTGTCACCTGCCTCTGGTTTGGATATGATTTTTTTTTTTTTTTTTGGTCTTTTTGAGACAGGGTCTCCCTGTAGCCCCAGCTGACCTGGAACTCACTGTGTAGACCAGGATGGCCTTGAACTCACAGAGATCTGCCTGCCTCTGCCTCCCGAGTGCTGGGACTAAAGATGTGACCCACCACACTGGGCCTGATATTTGGTACTTTTTAGCCAATGAGATTTGTGCTTTGAGTTGATAGTAGAACAGAGGAGACCTGAGGGTTTCAGGAGGCTTGACGGGTTGTAGGCATTGTGGGAGCCAGCAAGGAAGATTTTGACTCCCATCACTTTGACACCTAGTGTTCTATGAATGCTCATCAAATTAAACAAAATGAGCTTTACAGATGTAATTAAGACTGCCATAAAATGACCGTAATATGGAGGGATGACAGTGGGCTACCTTGGTGAGCCTGAGCATTCAAAAGAACTCTCCAAAAGAGCCCCCAAAAAGCAGGTTGATGAACTCCACATGGCATAGATGAAGACAGAGACAGCTGTGAGCTAAAGATCGTGCAAGTGTGGACACAAAACACAGTTCTCACCTCACAGCAATAAGAGATGATTCCAGGACCAAATATGAATGACCTCAGAATACAGATTCAGGCTGCCCCTCATACCACAGTCCAATGAGGTAGCAATCTCATGAAGTTTTTACAGTAACTAAACAAAGCAATAAATCAAACCACTTTTCAAAATATTTTATTAATTCTTTGAGAATTTCATACAATGCATATGATCATGACCCTTAACTCCACCCTCACCTCCCTAACCACCCCAACTTTGTAGCTTGTTTTATCCTCATTTTAATAGTCAACAAAGTCCAATTTGTGCTGCTCTGGGTTTGGGGGCTGTCCACTAGAGTGTGGTTGACCTACAGGGGCGTGGGGGGGCACACACTCAAAGAACACTGACTCTTCCCTCCCCAAGCAGCCATCAACTGACTATAGCTCCTCAGCTAGGAGGGGGGCTCATGAACACCTCTCCTCCTTCATGCTGGGATGTTGACTGGCTTGATCTTGTGTAGGCAGCCACAGCTGCTGTGAGCTCATGAGTGCAATCACGGCCAGAAGACAGTGCTCCACCTCCTCCCCAGTCCTTTGTTCCTACCCTCTTTCAGTCCCTCCCCTATGATGGTCCCTGAGCCTTATGGGGGGCAGTGTTCTAGATGTCCCTTTGTGGCTGAGCCCTCTGCAGCCACTCTCTATACTTTGACCTTTGTTCTAGCACTAACCACTGTTCACTGCATGAAGAATCTTCTCTGATGGGATGTAAGAGCTGCACTAACCTATAAGTGTAGAGATATGGAATTAAGAGGTCAGTTTGATACTGCATCCATTTAGCAGAATGAGAGTAGTCAGTTCACCCCTGAGGCCTGTGAGCTCCCCAACCATGGGTTCTCGGCCAGTTATGGTACCAGGCACGTGTTTCCTCCTGTGGAACAGACCTTAAATCAATCAGAAGGTGGTTGGTTAACCCCTGTAACATTAGGCCACCTTATCCCCATGGGCATATCTTGCCACACACAGGTCATTATTGCAATTCAAAGTGTTCATTGGTAAGACTGTTGATGATGTTCCCCCCTCACCTTCCAGCACACAAGTTAGCCAGAGGGAGGCAGCTTCCTGGTCAATACCAGCTTGATTTCTCCATGTCCTATGACCTTGTGGTGTCCTCAGTAATAGGGTCTTGCCATCAAGCTTTGCTGGGTATCAAAGAGCAATGGCGATAGCCTGCATTATTTTGGGGGTCTTTGGGATACCTCTGACCAACAACTCAAGGGGAGGTATCCCACACTTGGCCGCGGGCTTTTTATTTAAGAATCTAGGCTTCTGGGAGGAGCATCAGCCCCTGTATAGGGTAACTCCAATGAAACTCTTTTATTATTTCTATTTTATGTGTATGCATATATTGTCTGCATGTAGGTAAGTGCACCCCTGTCATGTAATGCCCGCGGAGGTGTCAGAAGAGGCTGTTGGATCCCCTGGGACTAGAGTTAGACAGTTGTTAGCTGCCATGTGGATGCTGGGATTCAAACCCGGGTCTTCTGCAAGAACAACCAGAGTTCTTTACCGCTGAGCCATCTCTCCAGCCCCGAAACTCTTTTATATGTATATGTGGAAAAATATGTATATATGAAGCTTATGAAATAGGTTTCCATATGGGCTTTTCAAATATCCTTAATGTCCCCCAACCCATTCTTCTGTCCTAAACACTTTTCAAAACACATTTCAAGTACAGGTCACAGCAGAGTGGAGGAGGCTGGGTTACAAGGCCTCAGATGCTGCCTGAGGACATTCTTAGCTCTAAGGTTGGGGAAGCCAGTGGTATGCTGGGAATGCACTCCAAAGGTTTTACAGGCATTCAATGGAAGTTAGGTCAAGTACAGAGGAGGAAAATGGCTCCTCAAGAGGCCAACACAGCCCAGGACAATTTGGTTGGGGTTTTTTTGTTTTTGTTTTTGTTTTTTTAGCTTTTATTGAGTTTTTGTGCATTTCAGAACATCTCAATCATCTTTATACCCCCTTCCTCACCGGCGCCCTCCTATAGCCCCCCCAGTGGAATTCATATATTCTGTCATTTATGTTGAAGCTTATCATGTCAAGTTAGTGTCCCCAGATGTCCCTCAGTGCAAGTTCATCCATCAGGGTCTAGTCAGCCTATCTAGGGTCCCTCCCTTTAGGAAGATCAGCTCTTCCTCACCCTCAGTAATAATCTTCTGCCAATAGTTCAACTAAGACTGGGGTCTGCCGTGCATTTCCCCAGTTCTGTGCTGGGTTTTTGTGGCTTGAGTTTGCATGGATCTTGTGCATGCTGACACCACTGCTGCAGGTTCTTATGAGCAGGGTCCCAGGAGCCTGGAGGACTTTATTTCCATATGGTTGTGCACCTCCTCCCTGGCTCTTACAATCTTTCCTCCCCCTTTTCCAAGATAGTCCCTGAGCCCTGGGTGCATGGATTTTAATATAGGAGTCCTGTCCAAGGACCCACGCTCTGCAGACTCTTATCTCTGTGTTTTGGCCGTTTGTGACCTGTTGTGTGCCTGGCCCTCTGTTGATGAGGGAGCGTCATTGATGAGAACTGTAAGATGCATCAGTGTTCTCTTCATCCCTTGTTCTGTGTTCCATGAGCCTTAGGGGTAGAGGTTGCATCCTAGATGTGCCACTTAGGCTCAGCCCAGGACAACCGGTAATCAGACCCTTGGCCAACAACATTCTAAAATCTCTACAAATTTGAAGATCTAACCAACCTGTGGTCAGTCAGGTGTGTCTTCTTTCCAGGAATTTTCATCCACCGCCTCCTGTAACTGCGCGGAGCTAAATTCTTCCAGTGCTGAGTGATCCTGCTAAGAATTCCCTTCCTCAGTTGCACTGTGGGTAATGCCCTTTGCCTTCTGAGATCCTGAACAGAAAACCCAGGCATGCCAGGCTGAGCTCAACCAATCCATGTAGTTAACCATTAATATGTAGTCATTTGTTACAGTAGCAATAAAATTCAAACACACCTTCTCAATCTATAAAGGAAAATCTGTTTTCCTCAATGGTCAAGTCAGTCCCAGTTCTCTGGTCAGCACTGGTACATGGAGTGCAGGGAGTACATCCTACTTAAAGCCCATTAACAAAAGTCACAACTTCTCTGACACGGTCAGGGAGCACACAGTCTTCATTTAAAGTGCATGCACGCATGGTGACATCTTCCTTCAGGCTTGACATTTCCCCTCTAGCACTCGACGCTGAGTAACAAATTTTACTTGAAGTGGGGAAACGGCTGCAGATTACTCCTCCTGCTTTTCCCCAAGCAAGAGCTCAGCCCGGGGCTTTCACCCAGGCTGGCTCTAAGTGGCTCAGTGGGGACTGGATGGGAGAAGAGGAAAGGATGCCAGGTGACCTACAGCCAAGTCACACAGCGTAGACCAGCCAGCAGAGTTCAGGGGCTACCGAGGCAGAGCTGCATGCCAGGCCCCAGGGAAATACTCTGAGGCCCTACTGTGTGACTTTTATTCATTTGAATGTCACTCTGCTAGCTGCCCTCTGAAGCAGGCTCTGGTTTTCCTTATAGAACTTAGTATTTTCTGATTCTCTAGAGGGTAAACTCTATAAAGATGGGAACATATGTCTGTTTCACTGTTTAAACCTATGACTAACACTCCCAGTGGGTTTTTAGTAAAATAGACACCAGAAACAAAAAGACCAATGATCACATTTGAATTTCAGAAAGATTGGCAGGAACCTGGGCCTCAGTACAGGCTTGTAATCCCAGGCACTCTTGAGCTTGAGGCAGGAGAATCACAAGTTCAAGGTCTGCCTGGGCTACATGGAAAATTCAAAGCCAGTCTGAGTGACTTAGCAAGGCCCTACCTCAAAATAAAAAGGATTTATAAGAAGGACTGGGGGATGCTGGAGAGCTGGCTCAGCAGTAAAGAGCACTGGCTGCTCTTGCAGAAGACCTGGGTTCAAAACCCAGCTCCCACATGGCAGCTAACAACCATACATAACTCCAGTTCCAAGGCATTGCAAAACACAGGTACACTTACAGTACACAACACTCATACACATGCAGGCAATACACTCATACACATAAAATAAAAATAATAAAATATTTTTGAAAAAATAAATACAGCTTAATTTATTTCTAGTGTTTGTGTGTGTGTGTGTGCATGTGCTCATTGTGGGTGTGTGCACAAGTGTGTGAATGTACATATGTGTTCACATGTGTGTACACACCAGAGGTTGGCATCAGGTGTTTTCCTCTGTGAATTTCCATCTTATTTTGTGAGACAGGGTCTCTTGCCGAACCTGGAACCCATTGACTTGGCTGGGCTGTCCGACCACTGAGCCCCACGTCTGCCTGTGTCTGCCATCCCACCACTGGGTTTACAAGTGTGTGCCACATGCCTAGCTTTTACTGTGTGCTAGGAATCCGAACTCGGGTCTTCATGCATATATAGCAAGCAAATGAACCTGTCCTGTTTCGTTTCTGTTGCTGTGATAAAATATCCTGACCACAAAAGCACGTTAGATGAAATAAAGGTTTAGTTCAGCTGAAAATTCCAGGGTACAGTTCATCATTATGGGGAGGTCAAGGCAGGAATTTCAAACAGCTAGTCACAGCCAACCCCCAGTCAGAAAAGATTCATTCTGAATTCTTTTAAATAATAAATAAGATTTGAATGTTGATTAACAATCAAATTTTATCTTTCTGTGAAAATAATTTTCACTAGTAACATAAACCATAGTTATTTATTTAAAAAATGCAAGGTTGGTTCAAATGAAAACATCTGTCATACAACTCAAAGCATTAACTAAGATAATCATATGTGCTGTGAGCACACTGATAATATCAAACATCTCTTTTAAACTTTCTAAAACTCCAGTAGTACGGGATTAGAGGGATACTTTCTTGTCATGATAGTAAAGATCCTTCTCAACCCATAAACCAAGAATTTTCACAAAGAATCAAGAACAAGGCACTTGTGAATGTTATTTTATATTGATAAGAAAATTAGGGGCTGGAGGGATGACTTAGCGGTTAAGAGCACTGGCTACTCTTTCAGAGGACCTGGGTTCAGTTCCCAGCACCCACATGGCAGCTAACAACCGTTTGTAACACCAGTTCCAGGGGATCTGACGCCCTCTTCTGGCCTCTGTAGGCATTGCAGGCATGTGGTGCACTTACTTACATTCAGGCACAACACACATACACATAAGATAAACACACATACACATAAGATAAATAGAGAAATTTTTTATTATTTTTTATTTTATGTGTATGTGTGTATTGCCTGCATGTAGGTAAGTGCACCCATGTCGTGCAATGCCCGTGGAGGTCAGAAGAGGGTGTCAGATCCCCTGGAACTGGAGTTATGGACAGTTGTGAGCTGCCATGTGGGTGCTGGGATTCGAACCCGGGTCTTCTGAAAGAACAGCCAGTGTTCTTAACCGCTGAGCCATCTCTCCAGCCCCAGAATATTTTTTTCAAAAATCAAAATTGGTGTAATAAACTAAAGGTAAAATGAGATGCTAAAATTGTCTTTTCCTTTCTGTGCCTGGTCTATTTCCTTTATTATAAAACCCTCCAGCTCCATCTGTGTCCAGGCACATACAGAATTACCTTACTTTTTATTGTATTGAGTGACATCGCCATGGACCAGGCCATTCGGAGGGATGCTCCACTTGCCAATCACTGGAGCAACTAGGCTTGTGGAAAAGAGCTTACTCACAAGGCAGCCATGCACATGGAGATGATTCCACTCCCCTGAATGTTGGACACTTCCCTCCTTGAGACAAGTGCTTGAGATAAATGGAGAACAGATTTATTTTTGCTCACAATTTCAGAGCAGTCAGTCCAGAGTCTTTCACAGGACATGATACCAGCAGCTCTCCTTTGAGGGAACTTCTGATGTTTAGGGCTGAACTGATCATCAAGCCTCATGGATTGAGGGGCCTCCGGGTTCACGGCCTCTCCTACATGCAGGCTGCCATTACTAGACTCCACAATCTCTATTCTGTAAGTCAGTCTAACAAATCCCCTTCTACAGTACACAGGCTTCATGTAGGTTCTGTTTCTCTGAAGAAACCTGCCTAACACAGGGGTATCACTGACTTCTCATATTTTCAACTTACTGAAGTTCAAAAGATTCCCGAGGATGATGTAAAACCTAAAAGCTACAAAAGAGAGGATGGGTAAACTTGACTATATAGGAGGAAAAAAATAATGTTCATAGTGAAATTTTAATCTATGCAAAAGTAAAATAAATGGAGAATTCTTTAAAAGGGATGGTAAGTTCCTGAAGATAGAGATATACCTAAAAGAAATCACTGGAAAAATAGACAAAGAATATAGTGCACAGACAGACAGACACACACACACACACACACACACACACACACAGACATACACAGACACACACACACAAGTAATATAAAAGAAATTAAGTTGCAGTGTCTATAAAACGACACAAAATGTGGAGAAATGGCTCTTTTCATGTCAGTATAAACTGAGTTTTGTTGACCTCGGGGGCACAGGAAATTTACAAGTCAGATGACATTGTGAACGAAAGGTACCCTCCTTGGACATTCCCCGTCGCTGTGCAGGGAGCATGCTATATTTGATCAATTTCTGGAGATGACTCCCAGAAACTGGGGTGGTTTTAACAACTGAGACTCCGGACAGCTTTTGTTCTGTCAGGGATACAGAAAACAGCATGTGCCTTATCAGGGACATGCTTGAAGATGATGTGGTATCCACCTGTAGAAGCTTTTCTTTACGATAAGATTCAGGGAAGACTGAACTCAGAATGCGAAGTCGTGTGTGCAGTGTTGTCACTCAGAAAAACACAGAATTTACATTCACAATTCAGATTATGTATGTACACCCAACCTATTATTTCAAGGAACTCAGGCTCGATGGCCTCAAACTCACAGACCTCCTGCCTCTGCCTCCCAAGTTGCTAGGATTACAGGCATGCACCACCATGCCTGGTCTCAACTATTAACTCATCAATGGATGCATATATTATATCTTTATACATATGCATACAAAATATATATTATGCCAGGTGTGGTGGCACATGCCTTTAATTCCAGCACTTGGGAGACAGAGGCAGATAGATTTCTGTGAGGTGGAGACCAGCCTGGTCTACCTAGTGAGTTCCAGGCCAGCTGGGGCTATGGGAGACCTTGTATTATATACATATATATATGTATTATATACATATATATTATATTCCACATGACATTTTTCTTGTTCACATATGTGTAGAATATCTCTGTAGATTTTGATCATCTTAGATCGTCAAAGGAAGGAGCTATGGCTTGGGGAGAACGTGTTCCAGCCTGCTCAGTGTTCTGTGCATCCTAAAAGGTGACTACACTTTAAAAATCTCCCCAGTCTTGAGGTGTGACATCCCCCCATCCGTCTTGGCACATCAACTTGTTTTGTCATTATGCGGATCTTGCTAGACTAACACACTGTGGTGGTTTCCTGGGTGCAGCCTCCCCATCCTGTCTAGAACGCATTAACTAGCAGCAGGTGTCTGGTCCCTCTGGCTCTTACATTCTTTCTGGATGCTGAGGGATATTCAGTTTTCTCCAGGGACGAACTCTGTGAGAGGTTATCTAATCCCAAGTGGGTAACCCAAAACACAGATACACAAGCATCACTAAATGGGCTCAGTGTATTACATAGTATATTTATAAATGTGCGTATGCATATGTAACAATAATAATCAAAGAGGAGGACAAGAATTTGAGAGGGAGTCAGGGACATGGGAGGAACTGGTGCAGACTAGGGAGGGGTGGAAATCAATCAGAGACGATGCTTATATATGAAATTCTTAAAAACAAAACAATAAAAAACTTTAAAACTATTCCCCAATCAGCCATCAGTGCTGCAGCCCTACCTTTCACAGGCTGTGTAATTGCAAACCCTGCTGATACAACATGCATACATACATACATACATACATACATACATACAACGTACATATATACAGGTCCTAACGGCTACGCCTGGAGAATAAACCGTCTGTGCTACACACACATCATTCTTCATTCTAAATCTGGCTAGGACAGAAAGCCCCCCACATTCAGTAATAAACTCGTTTAGTAATGAACCCATTCAGTAAAAAAATGTTTTTTCCAGGCTCCTGAAATATATTTAAAAATCATAAAAACCTTTAACAAGTATGGCCTAGGCTGTCTGGACGGCTGTTCTTTAGAAATGAATCCAATTCTAATAAACTTTGTTAAAATCCTGACTATTTTTCTGATTATAAAGGATTCTGCTCTCAGAAGGAGGGAAGATGCATTCTAGAAATTGCTACAATGGGAAATGAAAACCCTTTCAGCCATGGTGAGAGGGACACGTCGGGCCAGGCAGGCCTGTGCTCAGCTGTGTTTGGTATTGGAGAGAACAGTAGGTTTTGTGTGTTGACAGGGTCACTGTGACCCAGATAATGTCAAACAGTGATACCAAAATGTCCTGCAGATCAAAGAACACACGTCATCCACCCAGCTTCCTGTGTAGATGTGGTGTGGTGACTCGGACCACACAGAGGTTCAGGGCTGCCCATGGCATCCCCAAGACCATCCTTACACCCTCATCACCAAGCTTGTGTTGTGTCTGCAGTGGGGCCTGGCTCACCTCCATCACACCAGAGCATGCACGGTGTCTGGTCCTGGAGAAGTCTCCGAACCCCTTGATATAGTGGTCACAACGGCACTCTCCTGCTGTAGATTTAACTTAAAAATACACAAAGGAGCTAGGGAGGCGGCTCAGTCAGGGGAGTACTCGCCACACAAACACGAAGACCTGCAGTTGATTCCCAGAGCACACATTAAAAATCTGGATTCAGTGCCATGGACTTGTGATCCCAACACTGGAGAGGCAGAGACGGGCAGATCCCTGGAGCTCACTGACCTTCTGGCCTAGCCTGTTTGGAAAGCCCTGGGCCAGAGAGACTGTATCAATAAACAAATCAAGAACAGGACCCAAGGTTGTTCTTACCCTATGGGCTCTGTATACATGCACACACACACACACACACACACACACGCACGCACGCACATTATAATCTATGTACGTAGAGGCAGAGGGGTGTCATAGCTCCAAGAATAACACTGGAGTTTTGTAACTACAACTACTGAAAGGAAGAACTTAGGCTGATGGAGCAGAGTCAGGTATGTGAACGCTGCCCTCCCCCAACAGGGTGAGGAGAGGATGAGTGTTAGCAGGGCAGGTGACCTTCAGGCAGGTTCCACCCAGCCTTCTCTGCAAACACACACCCAGTGCAGGGGAAACATCACTTGCAGGAAATCAAATAAGAAACTGCAATTATTTGAGGATCTGTTTGCCTGCTGGCTACTGCCTAGTGCTTGGAGTAGCTTGGTCAAGGAGCTTGGAACGAGTTTCCTCTGGCACCGTGGACTGGTCCTAGGTCACAGTCAGACAGCTGACAGGGCACCTCCAGTTCGGAAGGGAGGGCGGGCCTGAGGTCCTTACCACCTGGGGTTGCTGGGAAGTCTCTGGTGGGAAGGAGTGGGATGTGGAGAGTCTCAAAGAGAGAGAGGCATCAGGAGGTGGAGGTGATCCCTGGAAAGCAACCAGGTGGCTTTGAAGTGGTCCAAATGGAGAGAGCCCTGGAGCGGGTGCAGGTAGCTCACCTGGGTCTCTGGGCTACTTGGAGCAACTGGGAAGTCCGTACTGGGGAGCAGACAAGGTTCTGGCCAGTCCCAAAGCTGAGAGACTGTTTAAAACTAGTAGGGCACTCACACAGCTAGTGTGTTGAGGAATGCTGGGAATCCACACACCTGTCATCTCAGACTGATTCACCTATGCCCTAGGTCCGCAGCGCCACGCTGCTTTCTCTGCAGGGCCCCATCAGACTCTCCATCTCCACATTGCTGTCTCAGCCTGCATCTTCTCCTCGCCACCATCCCTGGGTCTCAGCAAACCTCACCTTCTGCTTCACAGGGAAATCGGTGAGCTTCCTGGAGCTGAAGCCTGCATGCTAGTCCATGCATCCGATGGGCGTCCGTGCATCCGGTGGGCACGTGCAATTCAGTTTTACCAGGTACACAGACTTGTGCAACCGTCAGCTCAAGCATTTGTAGAACGGTTTCATTAACCTATGGACTGATGATGTCCCTCCTAAATGTGCATGTAACAGCTCTAAGCCCCAGTGTGATCATGTGATGACATCAGGAAGCGTGGCCTTTGAAGAGTGATTACAGTTGAATACCATCAGGAAGGCAGGGCCCTTAAAACCACAGACATCCTAGGGCTCAGCTCTTCCAATACTCCTCCTCCTCCTCCTCCTCCTCTCCCTCCTCCTCTTCCTCTTCCTCTTCCTCCTCCTCCTCTTCCTCCTCCTCCTCTTCATCCTTCTCCTGCTCCTCCCTCTCCTCCTCCTCTTCCTCTTCCTCCTTCTATTCTTCCTCCTCCTCCTCTTCCTCCTCCTCCTCTTCCTCCTCCTCCTCTTCCTCCTCTTCATCCTTCTCCTGCTCCTCCCTCTCCTCCTCCTTTTCCTCTTCCTCCTTCTATTCTTCCTCCTCCTCCTCTTCCTCCTCCTCTTCAGCTGGCTCTTCCTCCTTCTCCTGCTCCTCCCTCTCCTCCTCCTCTTCCTCCTCCTCCTCTTCCTCCTCCTCCTCCTTCTCTTCTTTCTCCGCCACCTCCTTCCTCCTCCTCTTGCTCTTCCTCCTTCTCCTGCTCCTCCCTCTCCTCCTCCTCCTGGTCCTCATCCTCATCCTCCTTCCCTTCCTCCCCTTCTTCCTCTTCATCCTCCCTTCCTCTTCCTTCTTCCTTTGTCTCTCTTTCTCTTCTTGCTCTCTCTCTCTCTACCTGACACAGTTAGAAGGTGGGCCTCTGTAAACCAGGAGGGACCAAATCATCACCCTGCTCTTGGGCTTCCCAGCTCTAGACCTGAGCACCCTAAGCAATGCCGCCACTCAGTCTCCCTGTGGTGTTTTGCTGGAGCATTTCAACCTCACCAGGAACTCTGCCCAGCACTCCAACCTCACCAGGAACCCAGCACTGCTTTCAACATCACATCCATGGTTTCCTTCCCCTTCCAGCTCGTTTGCAAGCGGCTTGGCAGAAGTCCCCGAGGACCGTGCAGGCTGCGTGGCCTGCTGCCCCGCTCCCTCAGAACCCCTCGAGTCCAGTCCACCGGTTACCAGAGACCTCTGGAGTTCTGAGCCTCCTTTGTTCTTTCTCCGATTCTCCCACACATCAGTAATTCACTCCCGTTTTTTTCCTGAGAACATTTCCCAGTATAAATTGTGGCATGGAAAGTGGTCCATTTCCCTGTTCCACACAAGGAAAGCTGTAACTGACGTAAAGTTCCTGCTGGGCGAAATTGCCCAAATAGAAAGTGCATTTCTATGCTCAGTCCTGAGGATGGTGAGATAAGAAATTGTGCCAATTTTCCTACAGGTAAAATTTTAGCTTCTTTATAATGTAAGCACTTTGACTTCGAAATAAGTAACATAATGAGATTTCTCGCAAGGCATGTCAGCATTAATGTAGGGCCGTGGAAATAATAGCCCACGTTTACCTTTCTTACACACACACACAAAAAGACACAGAATTATTGATTGAAAGCCTATGCAGGGACCATTAAGCCACACCCCAGGGCTCAAAGACTGAGCTTACTAATGGCTTCCACTTTGCCACCAGTGTCGCTGAGCACACTTCTAATTTGCATGGAAAGGTACTGTTCTGCAGCTCAAACTCCTGATGTACATATTATTTGAATCCCTACCCATGACTACATTTTAAAGTTTCTGTGTGACCTGTTCTTCCTCCCTCTTAATTAACAAGCCATTGTAGAACAAGGTAGTGTCTGGCTTCATCTGGCCCTGCTGTGCTTCATGGATCTTGTCTGAGATGTTCTGTGATCTATGCAAGGGCAGAAGGGTCTTCCACACTGAAGACGCCAACGCTCCATTCTACAGCAGGGATATGCCAGGGGACAGGGAAGCGGGGGGAGGGGGAAGGGG
>NW_008331810.1:2980135-3003497 GCF_000622305.1 Nannospalax galili
AGGAGGAGGAGGAGTTGAACAAATTCTCCTATTAAATGGTCTCTGCACTTGCAGCCGGAGTGTGGTAAGGGGTCGCCCTGTTGTCGGGAACAAATATTAAATCCTCTGTGATTCTCACCTATAAAAACCTGCCTTTGTCAAGGCCCTTGGCTTGCTCAGGAAGACTTGGGATGGCAGCTGGCATCTCAGGCCCATTGGAGGCTGCTGGTCAAGTCTGGTTTCTATCTGGCAGAGCTCCTTGGTGATCTTTGGAGAGTGTGTCTTTGTCTTCTCTTCCTCTTTGTGGCGGCTGCCTTCCTTCCTCCCTCTCATTGAACTATGTTTCTGCTGAGAAAAGGAATTCGGCTTGCCACTCTAGGCTCCCTGGTCAGCCACCGACAGCACAAATGAACTTGGCGAAGCTCACACACATGCACAGGTACCACAACCTGTTCCCCTGAGTCCAAACGGCCCAGAAGAGCCCTTGTGTCTCTCTTGGAGGACCACACGCCCAGATGTCTGCAGTGTGGCTATGATGGGACTGTGGCACCTTGAAAGAAGAGTGGACCAGTCTTCCGAGGTATCTTTGACAGGCTTGCACATCCTTGGATCCAAAAGTTCCAAGTTTCACTTTTCTGAACTGGAGAGCCTTGAGGCAATCAGCCCCCGCCGTGACTTGAAGAGGCTGTTTCCACTGGCCTAATAACTCTGAGACTTCAAACTTTTTCAGAGAAGACACATCACTCTCCAACTGAAAGCCACTGAAGTGGACGTGTTTGAAAGTCTGTCCCGGACGCAGACCTTGGGCTTCCCTTTGTGTGGCACTAGACGTTCACAGGAGAGAAGACTTGGACCATCTTACTTTGGATGGACCCGAGACATTTTAAAGATTGACAAATATTGTTTAATAATGAACAGTGTCTGTCTCCACCGAACTTCCTGTTAAACTCATTCCACTTTGGAAATAATCTATGAGTTGTGAAAAAAATCTAGGGTGAATTTCGTGTCACATGACAGAATCACAGAATAGAGGACTTGGGAATTGATCTCGAAAGATATATTGGCATTGTACCTGCCCTTCTCTGGGAGAAGGGGTCTTGGCTCTGCGGATGGAATCTGACAGCCTGTTTTGTCAGCAGCCTCCTGAAAAATGGCAGTGGAACCAACAACCATCATGGTGAGATGCTCGGCACTGCCCACGCTCAGCATCCACTATCCTTTCCGTCTCTCCCCAGTGAATGTTGAAGGGGCTGAGGCAGAGTGTGAGTCGTACGTTTAATATCTCTCACCTTCAGCTTTGTTTCATAAACCATAAATTCCTGCTTCCTAGACTCTGCCGTTCAGTACCCTCAATTAGTAGTAAACCGCAGCATTATTTTTCCCTGGTAAATACCTTAGAGCACATTCATCCCAAAATAGTGCAGGTGGAAGGGATTGTGGGATGACGTTCCTTTAATTTTTACTGGCGTTGTTAATAATTCCCAAACGGTGGTGAATGCTCCAGGGTCCCGTCTGACTCTGAGGATGGGGTGTCGTCTGTGTGTGTGGAAGTGATAGAAAGAATAGCATTTGAAGCAGGATTGTGATGGATTTTAAACCATCATTGGCTACATAACAATACCTTGTCTCAAAAAAAAAACAAAACAATAATTAACTAAACAAAAAAGAACCCAGAACAGACAGCTGTCCTTCCTTACTATACTGACCACCACAAGGTGCCGGTGACGTAGAGCTACCAGTCATTCAAGTGCAAATGACATCCCTCGAGACCGAGGTTGGGGTGACGGAGAAGTGTATACACTCCAGTTAACCTCAGGGTCGGACTCCCATCCTGGTAGACATTCAGTAGAGGTTGTCTTTGTCTGTTTTCTGTTGCTATAAGAAAATACTCCAGACTGAGTAATTAATAAAGAAGACAGGTTTATTTTAGCTTACGTTTATGCAGACTGGACATCCAAGGTTTGTCAGGGGACCTGTGCTGCACTCTAACAAGGCAGGAAGAGGGGAGGTGTGTGCACATGGGAGACGCAGAACACCCTGATGTTACTGCCACTAATCTAGTCCAGTGAAAATTGTGATAATCTTCCTTGGTGAGTTCATCACCTCTGTGGTAGGGAGGGTTCATGTTCCGGTACACATGTACTTGTGGGTGTCTGTGCACATGTATACATATGTGTGTGGTAGCCAGGTCAATGTCGGGTGTCTTCCTCAATCACTCTCCACCTTACTTTTCAAGACACAGTTCGTCCCTGAACCTGGAGCTCACTGACCAATGAAACTGGATGGATGCCCTGTCTCTACCCTCTCTGTGTTGAGATTACAGGTGCACGTCACTCTGCTTGGCTTTTATGTGAGTGCCGAGGATCCACAATCAGGACCTCCAGCGTGACTGCATGCATGGTAAGCAGTCACCTTCAGAGCCCTCCCCAGCCTCATCACCATTCAAAGGCCCACCTCACACCACATTGCTTCTCAAAGGACACCTTCCAACATGCCACTACGTCAATAAAATCTCAACCTGAGTTTTGGAGGGGGACTGATCGTATTCCAACCATGGTAGAGGTACTGTCTCCGCAGCAGAACCACAAGAGAACACCTCACTCAGCAGCCTTAGCTCCATTTTTTCTCTCATGTTTGTGGGCAGTGTCCTAATGATATGTGACACAAGAGCCGCCTTCATCGGAACAAGCAGCAAGGCAGTTCTGTGTGACAAAGTCCACTTTACATGGGGCATACACTGAGGGGAAGGGTGGAAAGATGGACACGGTTCTTCAGGTCACCCTCAATCCCCAGTACCCTCAACATGAGAAAATGTCTTTATATTTCTAAAGTTAGGGCTTTCTAAACAAATTTGTCCACAAATTTGGGATTCTGGGCTCCGGTAAAATCTTGGGAAGTTAATTGATAGGCATGTAGAGAATGAGACCTCAGGAGACTCTCTGGAGGCTGTGTTCACACTGCAAGAGAAAATCAGCCCTGGGAGGCACATTGAGGACATGAAAGTGTGGCACTCCCTTTGTCCTTGAGACAATTCATCTATGCTCCAGAGGTTGAGAGCAAGAACCCAGAATCCTTTCTCTCCCCTGCTCCCAAGGAGCAAAAGTTGGTCTCCTCCTTTTGAGAGGGTGAGAAGTCAGCTGACTCTCCATCCTGTAGGTTGAGGCAGAAAGCTCACCCCTCACCTGTGACACAGCTCGGAGGGGTGTCTGCCTGGGATGTCTGGCCTGGCTCCTATCACTAGATCCCAGGGCTAAGAACCAGGGTGTGTGAGCCATGTGGTCATTTTTGACTGTTTAAATCATTAACAATCATCTGTCTCTCTCTAGAATATCAGATGTTTCCATTCGTGACAAAATTGCAAAGGTGAATGGTAGAAAGCCAGTTGAAACTCAAGGTGATGAGAACTGGGCTGTGCCCTGTGTGCTTTCTGTCATGTGTTAAGTGGCAAGTAAAGAAGATGGATGGGGCTGGAGAGATGGCACAGCGGTTAAGAACACTGACTGTTCTTACAGAGGACCCGGGTTCGAATCCCAGCACCCACATGGCGGCTAACAACTGTCTGTAACTCCAGTCCCAGGGGATCCGACAGCTTCTTCTGTCCTCCACTGGCATTGCACGACACGGGTGCACTTACTTACATGCAGGCATAACACTCATACACATAAAATAAAAATATTAAATAAAATAATAAAGAAGACGGACAGAGGGATCCCTGGAATGCTTAGCTCATCCATTTTTGTTGTTTTCCCTGCTAAGCATCTAGCACTGAGTTGGAGAATTTTTTTTATCAATTTCTAAATATTTGGACTGGATAATTCTTTATAGGGGGAAGGGCCGCCGTGAGCAGTCAGGTGTGTCTCAGCCCACTATGTGCCAATAAACTACGTCCACACCCAGCTGTAACAATCAGAAACACATCACCAAATGTCAGTACAGGGACAAAATGATCTCTATGAAAAACAACTGCTATTTACTGTTTTTTAAATTTCTTTCATCTATGACTTATATGTAAAATTGTACATAGTTATAAGATGCATACAGTGTAATGTTTGAAGCATAGAGCATTGTATAATAATAAAATTATGGTCAGCAAGCAGCACACTGCTGTGTTTCTCACGCATCAGTTCTCCGCATTGAGAAGAATCAACGTCCTCTCTCAGCTTCTCCAAATGTTACTGCAGCTTGTGGTACAGGCACCATTTCCATGCAGTAGAGCACATCAGACCCTATCCCTCCTGACTAACTGGAGCATCCAGTCCAGGCAACAACCTCTCCCCATCCCTTTTTCTCCTACCCTATGCAGCCTCGGGTAAGCACCACCCACTTCTGTGAGATCCTAGTTCCCGAGCCCCGGTGAGTGAGACCACGCAGCGTTTATCTTCCTGTGCGGCCTCATCCACTTAACAATGCGTTGTAGGTTCATCTGTGTTCCTGTGGCTGAATCTCATCTTTTTATGATTAAATATACTCAATTCTGTACACATATCACATTTGCTTTCCCATTAATCTGTTGATGGGAGTCTTAGGCTGACTCCATATGACTGTTACAAATAGTGTCACCATAAACATGACTTATAAAAATATACTTTTCAAAGAAAATTAAAATAAAACTGCCATATGATCCAGTCACCTCACTACAGCGTATGAGAGAAGTCAGAGGAATTGAAGGTATTGTGGTGGAAGGCCACAGTATGACAGGCACCCGTGAGACCACTGTTTCTACACATCTTCCTTTTATGAATTAGGGAGGAGGCTGAGCGAGCTGTCCTCGTGCAGAGGCAAATCAGATTGCTACCCGTCTGTGAGATGAACTCTTCCTAGACAGTCTTTTAAAGGTAACCAGATATCTTAAGAAGAATAAGTTTGAGGGTAGGTCTGGTTTTGGTAGGCTAAGGCTGGGATCCTAACAGACAGCCTGAGATGGTGGGTTCGGACCTCCTCCATCAGGTAGCTGCTCGGAGCTCAACAGACCGCCAGAGAGTGCCAGATTCTGGCCTCCCACTACCAGAGGGCCTGAGAACCCAGGGGACAGCCTGACAGCCTCCGGATCCTGCCTCCATGTGGTCCTTTTAGTGAGATGATGCTATACAGCAGTCCCTTCTGCATGAAATAACTACCATCATCATGACTTCAGCTGAGCCTGATCGCTAAACATAGTCACAATTGGGCTTGTTGACAGTGGTGCTCAAAGGAGTGCCAAGCAGGGTCACTGGACCCTCACCTGAGTACCCAGCCACTCTTCCCAGCCAACTAGTCCAGCCTTGGAAGACAAAAACAAAATGAGGAAGAACCCAATAGGGGGATGCTTTGGGAAGCCCTTGTCAAGAAACTCCAATGGACTCTCATATGAACATTTGAAAAGTGCCCTGTTCTGACTTATTTCTGGTTCCCTGTCTAGAACTTTTAATGCTAATTACTCTTGCCTTTACTTCTCCTTCACATCTCCCATTCATGATTTAAGGACTATCTTCTCCCCTTAGAGACAAAAGTTATGCAATTTGGGAGTCTTTTAGATAGACCCACTGAAGGGGTACTCCAATTGCCTCACCCTGTGTCCCTGTTCAGCATAGAAGAAGCCAGAGCGGTCTGCATCCCAATTCCCTATCTGCAAGCTGGGTAACCTCTTCAGAGGAAGGTGTGATAAGAATAGGAGGTAAGGGGAGGGAGTGGGCATGGATTTGATCAAAACACCTTACATGCATGTATGACATTCTCAATAAAGTTTTTGTAGAAGAAGAAGGAGGAAGAGGAAGAGGAAGAGGAAGAGGAAGAAAGAAGAAGAAGAAGAAGAAGAAGAAGAAGAAGAAGAAGAAGAAGAAGAAGAAGAAGAAGAAGTTGTTGTTGTTGTTGTTCTCTGCAAATACACCTGGGAAAGCATTCCCTGTTGTATAAAATCAGCTTATCAGCTTGGGAGGTGGTGTCAAGGTAGAGGGCCAATGTGGCCAATGCTTTTTGGTAGTCGGCGTCTGTTTGAGGGGAGGCAGCACATCGTTGAAGGGCAAGGGAAATGGGTGGAGCAGGGAATGAAGCAGGAAGTGAAGAGTAGGTGTGTCAGGGAGGAGACACACTTAACACAATCATTCACAGGGAATGAGCACCACGAAGAATTAAAATACACAGAAAACAGAAGACACGCGTTCCAGAACACTGTGCAACAGCCACGGCCAACACAGCCCATCTGTGACTTCTGTTTTATAACTCTGAGAGATGGGCACGGGGTCGGCTCAGGGAGGGACGGGACAAGCACACTTCTTGAAGCCAGCAGGTGCGACAGGACAGTGGGCCCAAACTGGAATGAGGGTGTTTCGAGGGAATAAATACGAAGCCTCTTCTTCTGCCTCCCGCTTTGCTTATGATGACCTCATTGCCTGACCAACATGCACCTTGAACCCGGATGTTTGAATCTAAGCACTCCCCTCCTCTGCTGGATTCTAGGTTTTTGGTGCAGTGTTTGGTCTTAACCACTAGCATTTCTGCTGAAGTGTCTAGTCCAAGGAAGGAAAATAAGTGAGAACCCAGGGGACAGCCTGACAGCCCCCAGATCCTGCCTCCATGTGGTCCTTTTAATAAGATGATGCTATACAGCAGGCCCTTCTGCATGCAATAACTACCATCATCACGACTTCGCATGAAGTTGCATCTGTTAAGCTCCAGGCAGCGGGTCACACTGTCTGGGATTGTGCCTCAAAATTGGAGGTATGTCCCAGCAGATGGGCTTCCCATCGTGGGTAGCTGTTCACATTGGCCTGCAGGATGGAGTTGCTGAGCACTATCCCCCAGGCCCTGACCTTCAACAATGGTAAACTTCCTCATAATGGCTGATGGGGGGAGCATGGTGTGCTGATCCTGAGCTCTGTAACAAATGATCACCTCAGAGGCTTGGAACAATGGGCTGTATCATCTTGGTCCTTGTGGTCCATCACAGCCTAACTGCACCCTCTCCTTGGGGCCTCACACAGCAGTAATGAAGATGCCTGCTGGGCTGTGTTCTCATCTGCCGAACTGTGGAGAACCTATTCCCATAGGCGGTGGGCAGAATTCACCTCCCTGCGGGTGTAGAAGCAGGCTCCTGTGCCTTGTTTCCTGTTGGCAGTAAGCTGTCCACGGCTCCCAGAGATGCCAGTGTTCCCTCCCCATGGGCAGTTCAACACACAGCTGGGTCACTTCTTCAAGGCTGTCAGGAGCAGGAGCAGTTCTGCTCATGAGACAGTCATCTATAATGTCACAAAGGAGACGCCCCACCACCGTCACCGTATTATCTGGATTCAAGTCGCCCCACATCTAACATAGGATCACACAGAGGTGGGAAAGCCAGGAGGAAGAAGTCACTAGTGTCGCCTTTAGGCAGATCTAACAAGGGCAGAGATAAAATAAAAAAGGATCCCGTCAGTTCTCCTCTGCTTGGAGTCCCTGCAGCTGGGGACCTGGATAAAGCCTCACTTCAGGACAGCTCTGATTGCTCCCTCCTGGATGGAAAACCCAGGGAGAAAAGACTGGACTATGGGATAGCCTTTCTCCTGTCCATGTATCTCAGGCCAGACAGCATTAGGGCCCATCTGGTTCACCCCCTTGGCCTGCCGCCTAAACACAGTGTGTGAGAAACTTGCACTGACGAACTTCTGAGTGAGTTTGGAGATGAAGAGTCCTGTCTCTTTAGAAACTCCTAATGCTGTTCCAGACCCAGTGCCCTCAGCCTGACACCTGCTCCTGGGCCCCGTCTTCCTTTTCACTGAGGGAACCTGCCTTCTCCACCCATTCTCACCAATGAGCGGTGGACTTTTCCTGGAATTCTTTCTTGGCCTCATTAAAGGTAATTATGGTCTGTCTTTCTGGCGCACTCAGATCGTGTCCTTAGCCGCTGTGTGACTGAGCAGGTGATTGACTTATAAGACTACCACTCAGGGAAGCCAGTCACTTCTGTCTGAAGGGACACACTTCTCCCAGGAAGAGATGGGAATCACACGCTGAATCCTGTTCAGTGGCCCCTTGTCAACAAGAAATACCACAGCTTCCTGAAACTTAGAAGCAGCAGACTGAGTCAGTTCTGTCCCTACGGGTTATTTGGCCCATGTACAAGTCAGGCCTCTCCTACCCCACCCTAAACGCCTCCCTTCGGGGTCAGCAAGACCACAGGTGGAGACCGGTCTGGCTCACCACCCACCAGGACCTCCAAGCTAGGCCTTTGCTGTTGCTGTTTTGGGGTTTTGCTCTTACAGCAGCACGGTTGGCCTTGCCTCCCACCCTATAATATTCAGTTCCTGATTTAGGCTCTTCTATGAGAAATGATCCAGTGATTCCAACATCATGAACTCTGAACCTGTCTAAGTTTCCACATTACCAATGACGACAGTGAGGTGAAGCTGTAAGAGCCCTGCCAAGGGTCACACATGACATTTACTAGAAGATGACTTCAGACGTGAATCCTTAAGTGTATCAGATTCTGTGCTGGCTTCATGGGAAACCGGTAGCAGAGGTCAAGTCAGAGGAAAGATCCTTGAGTTACCAGATTATTTGTGACTATGTTGTGTCTGGTGAGAAGACCACAACCGAGATCAGAAGAGGCTAGAAGAAGCCATTTCAGGGGCTCTCGGGAGGCCGGCGGGGCTGTGTGGCCCCATGTCTCCATGTCTCTCGGAGCCCGGCCAGGCTGTGTGGCCTGTGGCTCCCACTTTGCTCTTTCTTTCAGGCACTTGCTTTTCTGCCATGTCGGCCCCAGGCTCCTTTGCTGCCCGCTCTGTTTGATCTGCCTCTAACCTCAGAGTGACTTGTTTACCCAACAGTCTTGTTCTGCCAGGAGCTCTCTGTCAGTCACGCCCTGTGATGGTTAGGATTTTTTGTCAACTCACAGGATCTACAATCACCTTGGAGACAAACCTCTGGGCATTTCTCTAAGGAAGTGTCTAGATTGGGCTAAATGACATGCGAAGACCCACCCTAGATGTGGGTGACACCATCAGATGGGCTGACATCCTGGACTGCATAAGGAGAGAACAGGCTGAGCACCATGTTCATCTCCCTCTTCCTAACCGTAGACTGTGTGGCCAGCTCCCTCAGGCTCCCTGCTGCCGTGAAGGACATTATCCTCAACCTTGAACCAAGATAACCCTTCCCCTCTTAAGTTGCTCTTGTGGGATATTTTGTCACAGAAATGAAGACAGCAACTAAAACCAGGCGTGGTGGGGCATGCCTTTAATCCCAACACTCAGGTGGCTGAGGCAGGCGATCTCTGTCAGATCCAGGCCAACCTGGTCTCCACAGGGAGTTTCAGGCCAGTTGGGGCTACAGGGAGACTCTGTCTCAGAGAGAGAGAGAGAGAGAGAGAGAGAGAGAGAGAGAGAGAGACAGAGAGAGACAGAGACAGAGACACTACCAAACCCAATGACTCTGACCCCTGGACACCCATTAATAGCATCATTTGTTGAATTCCTACCCAGTATGATAACAGTGTTTATCAAGGGTCTAATTTAACCTCCTCCAAAGCATTATGAGAAGGATTTCATCTCTACTTTCTCCATGCGGGCACTAAGGCTCAAACAGCTCATCTTTATCACTATGGATCACACTAGTCCATCTGTCAGCTGTGGCATCTGAGTGTGAGCCTACATTTGACTCCAGAGTCCCAACCCAAGCATCCCAATGTTCCTCCAGTTTTTCAGGACATTAATGCATTCAGACATTCTGTCACTTGGGACCCCTACATATGCATACATTTGCCACATGATTAATGTTTGGAAAAGAGACACCTCCACATCTACATAGCCCAAATGTGTAAGATGGTCACATGATCCCAGCTGACAGGATGAGCCCATGAATGAGGCATATGCCGCTCCACTAATAAACATACCAGAGATGGAGCACATAGTAAGCGCAAAATGAAAGATTTCTAAGTTTTTTTAATTAAAACCTGTCTTCTGCCCCCAGTTAGATCTAGTAAGACATATGAACAAACCCTACAACAATTCTATAAAATCTAGATAAATTATACATCTCAGAGCTTTAAAGAACTGAAGGTCGGTGATGCTGGAGATTGTGGTGACCAGGTGCAGGGCCACTGAGTTAGAGAGGGAGGCCAGCACTGAGTTAGAGAGAGAGGCCAGCACTGAGCTAGAAAGAGAGGCCAGCACTGAGTTAGAGAGAGAGGCCAGCACACACAAAGAAACTCAGCCAAGAGCTGGTGTGATGGACCACACATCACTGTATCATAAACTGGTAGGTATGCCTGCATGGAGATTTTATCGACTTGCTGGGGTTGAAGGTGACCCTGCTGTCAGCACACCCTCCTGGGGCTTATCAGGGAGCCTGCAGCCATGTGTAAGCCTCACTTCCAGGAACCACATCAAGTTCTCATTTTGATTGCCAACTTGATTGGATTAAGAAATGCCTGGGAGGGACTGGAGGGACAGCTCAGCAGTTAAGAGCACCGGCTGCTCTTGCAGAGGACCCAGGTTTGATTCCCAGCATCCACATGCAGCTAACAACTATCCATAACTCCAGTTCCAGGGGAATTCAATGCTCTTTTCTGACTTCTGTGGGCATTGCATGACATGGGTACACTTACATATATGAAGGCATATACACATAAAAATTTTTTTAATAAAAGTTTTTTTTAATTTTTATTGAATTTTTGTGTATTTCATACAGAAAATCATCTTTATATTCCCTTCCCCTTTGGCAACCCCCCACTGGAGTGCATACCTTCTGTCATTTGTGTTAAGGCCTCATGTAAAGCTAGTGTCCTCATATGACCCTCAGTACAAGATCATCCACTGGGATTTAGTCAGCCTGTCTAGAGTCCCTCCCTTCAAGATCAGCTCTTCCTCACCCAGCAGTGATCAGCTGCCAATCGTTCTTTGGCTAAGGTTGGGGCCTGCTGCCCATTTCCACAGTTCTGTGCTGGGTTTTTGTCTGCTTGATTTTGCATGGGTCTGTGCATGCTGACACCATTGCTGTAGGTTTGTATGAGAAGGGTCCCAGGTGCCTGTAGGACTATGAAATGCCTGGGAGAGATGGGGAGATGACTCACTCTGATGAGATTAGCCTCCCCTGTCTCCCTATAACAGGCAGGATGTCCACCTAGAGAAACCACCCCCCCCAGTGAACAAAGCCCTGTCTGAGGCACAGACCCCCATCCTCTCTTTCCTGCCTACCATCTGCCCTGCCATAAACTATTTGTTTCATGGCTCTCTTGAGTACTTGACAGCTCACATCTGTCAAGGACACTGATGGATTTAAATGGCAGTTTCTGGTTTTCCTGTGGCACGCCGCCTAGCTGGCACTATCTCATTGAACCATTCTGAGGTGACTTCTCTTTCCTCTCATTCTGAGCCTCTCTCTCCTGTTACCATTTCCGGCATAATTTTTTTGTGCTCTAAGCAGTCTTCTGTGGATCTACAGCGCATGCTTCCTGTTCACTATGTGTGATTTTCTGGGCTCTAATTAAAGTGCTCCACAGGATACCGGAGTTTTCTTCTGCTTTCTTGTAATATTGTGCAATTTTTTATTGTGCTCTCTGCCCCTCTTTATGGATGCTAAATCCTCTTCTACTGTGTTCCCTGGAATACCCACAAGAGCCACTGAAGTCTGTGTTTATTACACTTTTCTAAGTTCAAATCACAAGCACTGGATCCCCATTCTTGACAGTCCATCCCTGCATATGGAAGAGGATTGCATGGTCCCAGCTGATGGGATGAGCCCATGACTGAGGTGTGTGTGGCTACACTAATATACACACCAGAAATGGAACACATGGAAAATGCCAAAATGAAAGGAGTCTAGCTTTCCTTATTAAAGATGTCTTCTGCTTATGGACGTCTATGGCCTGTGCTGGAAGCTTTGGTTGTCAACATGACACCCGGGTTGAAGGAACCTCAGTTGGGGAATTTCCTCCATTGGATTGGCCTGTGGCCATGTCTGTGGGGCATCTTCTTGATTGCTGAGTGATGGGGGGGGGGGTCCAACCCACTGTGGACAGTGTCGCCCTGGGCGGTTTGTATAACAAAGTAGATTGAGCAGGGGCCAGGGGATAAGCCAGTACGCAGTGTTCCTCCATGGTCTGTGCTTCAGCTCCTGCCTCCAGGTTCCTGCCCTCAGTTCCTTCCTACCTTGGGCTCCCTGATGAATTGTGACCTGGAAGATGTAAGCTAAATAAACCCTTTCCTCCTCCCCAAGCTGGTATTGGTCAGAGCATTTTGTCACCGTAATAGAGAAACAAACTGGAACATGGTCACTGCAACAATTTTATAAAAACTAGATAAATTACACAACTCAGTTTGAAGGAACTGAAGGTCTGTGATGATACAGATTACACGTGTCCCCTAGACTCATGTGTTGGACGCCTCATCCCCCATGTGGCAACGTTGAGAGCTGGAGGCCACCAGCAGGTGTTGAGGTCATGAGAACTCCTTCTCATGAACTGAAGGATGTCACTGGGCAAAAAGCTTGTGAGGGAGGACTTCCCCACCTCCACTCTGCCCTCCCTCCTACTTACTACTAGCTGATAATGACATAGGAGGAACTTCTCAGGCATCTTTATAACCTGGTCCTCTCAACCTCCAGAACTCAAAAAAAAAAAAAACACATTTATACTCCTGTTAGATTACCTAGCTTTGGGCATTATGTTACAGCATCTGAAATGAAATAAGACTTACAGAAATGAGGAGACTGAAAGAGCAGAAGTCCCAGAGACAGAAATAGTCCTTGCAGCGCAGCGGTCATGGTAATCGCTGACCACTCCCTGCCCTTGACCTAACTGTCAATGCCGGTCATGATTTGAAGATCAGGCTGGACCTAAACCAACGCATCTCCTAGGTGGCTTTGGGAAGTCACTCATTGGGAGGGATGCTGGCTGAGAAACTGATAAATCCACTCTTTGTATTTTCCCAAGAACCTGCCGAGGTCCGTGGCTGCGCTGGAAACGGGAGGTCGCAGACGCAAATGGAGAATGGCGTTTCCTGCAGCCATTGTCCTACAGCCATTCCTGTCCCGTGTCGGGGAAGCCGAGTCTCATTAGAGAGAGGCCGGGGGACAAGCACAGAGCTGGTCTCCCTTTCAGGTCTGGCTCTGCCTGCGCCCCTGGTAGAGAAGGGCTCAAAAATCCTGAAGGGTGGGATACTGAGAGCTGTGGGGACAGAGTGAAAACCTAGGAACATCACATTTAAAGGGGGGGGGGGTATTAGAGTTTAAAGAAATCCCCATAAAGTTGCGGCCAGCTGAAAGAAGAGACTCTGAACCGGAAGAGGAAAGGAAGCGCTCCCTGGAGAGGAAGGGGAGAGCACCGAAATGCCTGTGATGGAATAAACGCACCACCGGATAGGCAACCGACCGAGGTCTAAGAAAACACGAAAACAGAAGCTTTAAACTCTCACACGGAAAGAGCTGGCAATGCGCATCCCATGCTTAAACCAAGACAGATCTGGGAAACGGGAAACGGGCATTTCCCACGGAAACTTCCCGCGTTTCGTCAGGCTGAAGTCATCAGGAGAAGCGCCGTCCAGGGCGCACGGGGAATCCGAGCCGAGAGCTGCTTGGCGGAGCACCGGCCGCTCGGTCCGAAACCGGTAGGGATGCCTGCGTGGAGGTTGTGTCGACTCGCTGGGGTTGAAGGTGACCCTGCTGACAGCACACCCTCCTGGGGCTTATCCGACCGTGCGCAGGCCTCACTTCCGGGACCCACATCAAGTAGTCAAGTGAGAGGGGTAATTGGACGGGCAGCTCGGCCGAGGAGATGGCTCGCTCTGCAAAGTGCCTGCGGTGTAGGCACGGAGACCCGTGTTCGGCGCCCCCTGCTGCAGAAGTGCAAACAGGAGGCCCCTGCGCTCACCGGCCTACCGGTCTAGCCAAACTACTGACTAAGGTTCACTGAGAGACCTTGTCTCAAAAAATAAGGTGGAGAGTGACTGATCGGACACCTGACCTCAAGCATTGACCCCCACACAAATGCTCTCAGTGGTACACACACACGCACACACGCACACACTCGCACGCACACACACAAACCTCGGTGGTTAATAAAGAACGCCAATGAGTATGTATGTGATATTGTTTCCAGAGACAGTTAACTCATGAGGGCTCTGACCTAATGCATGACCAGGGGGTCTGTCCTTTGAAGCTACACGTCCCATCATCCCTTCTTGACCCCTTTTTCAAGGCTTCTTATCCATCAAGAAGTAAAGATCTGCTCTGCTCCATCCACTCCAGCCACCACGACGCTCTGCCCAAGAGCACAGGGAAAGCGACCCTGGGCAGAGCTCTGAGACAGCGATAGGAATAAATCTTTCCTCTTCTAAGTTGTTTCTGTTGATTGTTTGGTCACCATGACACAAAAGCAACTTGCGAAGGCTTGACAAAGATGCCCTACTCTCCGCAGTGACTCTAGCATGAGGTCGGTGATCATTATGAGATACAAGAATATCCTCTACAATGAAGGCCTCCTTGCCAAAGGAAAATGATGCCTCCCAGGAGTGGAAGGATATTACTTCCAAGCAAGTCCCTGCAGCCTTCAGGTCTGATACTGTTAGCATGCCTCCCAGCGAGTGGAAGGATATTACTTCCAAGCAAGTCCCTGCAGCCTTCAGGTCTGATAAGGAAACATGCATAATAACCAGGAGCCCGAGACTGAAGGAAAGGATTGGGGCTGCGGCAGCCAAGGGAGCAGTGTGAAAGAAGGGGATTGAAAACCTGAGCTACTGCAGATGGCTTGTGAAGGGCATGACTGAGAGAGAAACCAAGTGAACCACTATGATTTAGTCACAGTAACTGTAGAATATTCTCCCGCCTCCATATTTAGTCAATACACTAACAAGACTGTACTGTGAAAAAAGATGCATCTAAAAAGCAGCTACAAGATGCAAATTTTACATAAGAAAACGCAGCCAGGGGCACTCAGAGCCGAGAGGGGAGCCAGGCACTTGCAAGAAAGACTTCGGAACATGCTGGGCCCTGCAGCTACCGCAAACACCAAAAGCCAGACTTCTAACCAGGTTTGCACAAAGCCTGGCACCACTGTCCTGTTCACTTCCATTCCCATACCTGACACCTCGCACCTAGACTTCAATGAAGTATTGCAAACCCCACAGAAAAGCAAGAAAAAGCAGAGCCTGAAATGCGACACCTCAGCATCACAATGAGACTCATTTATGACAGAGATGTTGGAACATTAACCCAGCAATTTAAAATAACTAAGCTGCACCCATGGTAGAGAAGGGCTACCATGATGTTGATAAACTGTGTAACACATAAATTAGACAAAAAACTACAGATAATATAAGCACAAAATTGAAAATGCAAAGAATAAAAAGAAAAATATTAGAAAAACACTGAGATAAATTAAGGATACTTTAATGATTTTAACTGTAAATGTGATATGGCAATGGTGTTAGTTAACTTTAAGATAAGCCAATAAAAACTTCCAGACTGGGGCTGGAGACATGGTTCAGCAGTCAAGAGCACTGACTGCGCTAACAGAGGACCCAGGTCAGTTCCCAGCACCCACCTGGTGACCAACATTTGTCTGTACCTCCCGTTCCAAGGGAGTCGATGCCTCCTCTGGTTTTCCTGGGTAGTGCCTACACAGGTGCATTTGTGTACATACATTCATACACATAAAATAAAGATAAATTTTAAGGAAATTCTAAAACTTCCAAACTGAAACAAAGAGAAAATGAAGAGTGTGGGAGGAAAGTGAGCAGGAAGGAGAACACCCCAAACCTGTGAGGTGACCTCAGAAGTCCAATGTAAGTATAATTAGTTCATCTGAAAAAGGAGGGACACTGAGAAAGAAAAGGAAAGCAGCATTTAAAATCATAATAAAAACGTTTCCATAACTGACACACATTAGGACACAGATCCAGACTAGAAACAATCAGCCTGAGTGAGGTGGCTCAGACTCAGAAAGACAAGCATCAGATGAGTTCTCTCTCATAGCTGGATGCCAACTTTGAAATCTTAGCTATGCATGCTTCAGTTTGAAAATTCAGAGAGATCAAGGAACTAATAATGGCATGGGTGGGGGGAGGCTTCCTGGAAGGCATAGCAGAATACAGTGATATGATGGGGGAAGGGAAACATTAGACCAGAAAGGGTTAAACAGGGAGAGGAAAGGGAGGTCAGGGCAGAAGAGGAAGCCTGGGGAGGGATAAGCAACAATAAAGGCCTGTTGAAAAAGCCATAAGGAAACCTACTGCTATAGAACCTTTGTAAAGTATGAACATTTGCATGACAAAAGGAGACTTAAAGGAGTTATCCTACAATCAGGGGACATTGCCCTTTCTAGGCATCATAGACCAAAGAACAAAAACCCCTCAATGTCTGAAACGGACTCCTTCTCTAGAAGCTGTTACCCAGGGGTCCCATAGACCCTCAGGCACTACTGGTCACTGCCCCTGCTTTGGGGTACCCACCAGAACTTGATGGTAAGACCTTATTGCTGAAGACACTGCATACAAGGAGGAATCAAACTGGTGCTGACTTCAGAGCCTCATCTCTACTGGCTGGTGTTCACAGTGCTGGAAGGTGCTATGCATGCTACCAGAGAAAAAATCTTCAACTTATTCAGCTGTGAATCCTATGGACTATAAGAACAACTGACCTGGCAAAATACACCCAGCAGTATGAAAGTGGCACAAATATTGTGGGAGTTACCAACCACTCTTTAATTGGATTTGAGGTCTGCTTTCTAGGATGGCGCCCATACCCAACACTGATATCAGGCTTAGGAATCTGAGGCTAGACAGGTCACAAAACATAGGGGAGAGCCCAATACTAGTTTTCTACTAAATAGTTATCATTTTAAACTGATGCTTAATGATGCTGTTATAATCATAGATTAATCTGCCTGTCAACTCTCACCACAGAAGTTTTCTTATGCAAAAAGATGTTGATTAACACAGAAACCTACAACTGGCCAACATGCAGAGAACAGGAGGCTGCAGAGTACTGATCTCTGAATAGTTCACCTGCATCAAAATTCCGCCTCCCAAGACACAGAGATCATTGCAGAAAAGGTGGAAAGAGGTGGTGTAAGAGCCAGAGGTGGTGAATGACCTTAAGGAAACAGTTTTCCAGAAAGCTGGAAAAGTTACTCATGTGAACCCACAACAACAGTGACAGCGTGCACAAGTCCCACAAAGCACAGACCAGTAAAAATCCCAGCAAAGGCATGAGAAAGTGGGTGAGAAGCTCCAGCCCCACCTAAGAAACTGTAGCAACGGATGGCTGCTGGGGGGGCAGAGATGGTCTCTTCCAAGGATGGGGCTCTGGGTAGGTTAACCAGACTCCAGTGGATGGACCCACACTGAAGAACATTTGGGGACACAAATCAGACTCCATAGGCCTCATATTCAGCAGCAGTAATAAGGGGAGTCGGAGATGGGGAGGGGACTTAAATACCATCAAATTATAGTGTATGAAAATTGCAAAAATTTAATAAAAATAAATAAAACAAAGAAAAAGTACAAAAAAGATGCAGATCCAGGAAGATTAGTAAACATCATACAGGATAAATTAATATTCCCTTTCCTTAAAAAAACTATGAGTAGGCATACTAAATCCAAGGCTAAGAAAACCAGAGACAAGGAAAAAATATCTTGAAAAATCAAAAGAAACGAAATCACCCTACCACGGATGAACAAGCATGGAATTATGAGATCATTCTTCAAAGCATTCAAGGGAGGGCAGCGCGGAGTGGGACAGTAAACATTCTGAAAGAACAGGAATTCTTGTCGGGCATTTCTTCTGCGCCATTTCCTCTGGGATGTTTTGATAAAGGGCTCCTGAACTCTAAGAAGATTTTCCGTGCCTGGTTTTTCCATGCTCCTTGTGTTCAGATACACACGCCTCCACGTCAGCTGGCTATCCCCACTACTGGCATTGGGAGACCTTCATGAAAAACAGCCTTTTTTATTCAAAATGTTCATTATTTGTCATTTGAAAAAGTATAGTCAAAATGGCCATGCTATTCAAAGCACTCCACATATTCAAAACAATCAATGTCAAAATGTTTTTTCTAAGTACCACAGGTAGGCCCTTTTCACAGAGATAGCTAAAATGCTCCTTGTGTTCAGATACACACGCCTCCACATCAGCTGGCTATCCCCACTACTGGCATTGGGAGACCTTCATGAGAAACAGCCTTTTTTATTCAAAATGTTCATTATTTGTCATTTGAAAAAGTATAGTCAAAATGGCCATGCTATTCAAAGCACTCCACATATTCAAAACAATCAATGTCAAAATGTTTTTTCTAAGTACCACAGGTAGGCCCTTTTCACACAGATAGCTAAAAGTAATTCTCACATTCATACAGAAGCACAGAGGACCAAAGCTATTGGGCAAAAAGCTAGAGACATGAAGCGTTATTCTTTTAAATATTTGAAGCTACATCATTTAAAACATTAGTGTCAGTGTCACACACTGGAAATTGTGTCTTCGACCAATGGTGTTAGAAATACTGGACATCTACAGGAAAAACAAACTGGATCACTGACTTTCAGCACATAAAGATCAACTCAAGATGTGTAAGACGACATGAAAGATATGAAACTCCTAGAAGAAACATAGGGGGAAATCTTCCTGAAATTGGTCTTAGCGATAACTTCTTGAATATAACCCCCAAAGCACAGACAACAAAAACAAAAGTAGGCAACTTAGGGGGTCCACCACATCACAAAACTTCTACACAGCACAGGAAAACACATAAAGACAACTATGAAATGGGGGAAAACATTCACAAGCCACATCTACAGTAAGGCATGGATATGTACTGTGTAAGCAGCTCAGCTCTCTCCAGAACAGGTGTCTGTGGTTGTTGGGTGGGTATGCCCTGATGGTAGGACACATTTCACATGGAAACCATCACACTTCTCTCCTCTCTCCTTTTAAAGTAATCCTACTGTGAGCCACAAAGGTGATGTGTAAAGGTTGCCAGATGCCCTAGGAAACACTGGTCGGCCAAGCCACAGCACAGCCATCTTCCATCCCAGTTTACCAGGACTGTAGGAGGGGACCCTGGAGGGTCTCCTTCCTGATCAGCACTGGACAGCAGCCACCCTCTTCAGCTGGGAACGACAGGTTGTCATGGTACAGGGTTGAGCCTCTAGACACCAAAAGCTCTCCAAGTCTCAGGTGATGCTGGAGAGATCTTATGAGATGGAGGGTGGGAAGGCAGCCTGTAATTGTTAAATCTGTGTAACCTGTTGTCTGGTATTTTGATGACAGAAATTACCAGGAGGAATGAGATCAAAAGGAACATGTTTTTCTGATGTGGTGATCTAAAATGAGGCCAAGGATCGCCTGAAGGAGCTGACTGAAGGGACACAGCCTCACTGTGACCACTAAGAAACTGCCTTAGGATAGTCTTAACAAGTGAGTAATTTGAAGAGCTAATGTTGCTTTAAGCCTTGCAGGACCCTCAAGATGCCAGGACATTGCTGACAATGAAGCCGACTATAGTTTAGAGGGGGTGTGCTAATGAAAGCAGACTGTTTTTATGGTCCAGAACACATGGGGGGTCTGGCCAGCCAGGGGCTTCCTGCCAGGGGACTGATGTGGTGGAGAAAGCAGAATGCTTGTCAACATGCAGGCCACATTTCTTTTATGTTTCTGTTGCTTTGCGGGAAGAACTCTGGCTGGCGCTGTCAGTCTCCAGGGTACCCCTTTTCTAGGTAAAGATGTCTTTCTGCGCCTGTTATAGACCATACATTCAGGCCACGTCCCCTCAATATATATGTAGTGCATCCCTGAGAGTCACCTTGATGGGGAGAATATGTGCCTGCAAAAGAATACTGAAGAATCTAATCTGGACCATAGTATAAGGCGTACACACACACACAATATTGCTTTTACCACATGCAGTCTGGATTCCAGTGCTTTGGCAGATGAGAATTTTGAAATTTTTCCTAGTACATAACTTGACTTTTTTATCCAGTTACCAGATTTTATAAAGATGGGAGGGTGGATATTCTCACAGCACTAAGGCTTGCAAAGGAGTGTGGATGCAGATCCCCTATGTCAGGGCTTTGCTACCACCTTTCAGGACAGATTTGTGATTTTCAACCTACCTATGTTGTACAGTCTTGGTTGGATTTATACCACAGTATCTATTGCCTTTGTGTGTGTGTGTGTGTGTGTGTGTGTGTGTGTACATGTGCCCACACATGCTGCCCTAACAAAGTACCACAAACTGAGTGGCTTACACAACAGAACACTCTGTTGATCTGGAGATCAGAAGTTCAAAACTCAAGGCCTTTTTTCTTCTGAGAGCCACAGGGAAGGGCATGTCCAGGGCCTCTTGCCTAGCTCCAGAAGCATCTGTGATTTGCAGAGGGTGTTGACCACGTCTTCACATCACCCCTCATTCTAGGAATTTATTTTATGAGGACCCTCATCAGATTGGATCAAGGACTGCCCAAGCTGGGCTCCCCAAGCTGGTATAATCCTACCTTATCTAATTGTGCCTGTCATCATCTTATTTCTAAACCATGTTGCCCCCTAAGGAACCTGGGCCAAAACTTCAGCATGTCTTCTGAGGGACATGATCCAGTCAATGTACAACTCAATGAACTTGATATCTTTTTCTACATATTTTGAGTCTCTCTAGCCCTCCTGTGTCTACACAGCACCCAGATGTCATGTATCTGGCTTGTATCCTACAGCAGTCCTGAGCTCTAAGTGCTTGCCACTTCTTTGGGATTTTCTACATACAAAATCGTGGCACCTGCAAACTGACATCATGCCCTCCCTTTCCTAACACGGACCAGCACTCTCAGCGCCACGCTGAGTAGGGGTAACAAGTGTTTCCTTGTTCCTAAAATTAGGGGTAAAGTGTCCAGGTCCCCAGTACCAGCTGTGATGCTAACTATGGTATTTCCTAAATGCTCTCTATCAAGTTGAGACCATCTATTGCCTGATTCTCATTGTGGGAGCTCAGCAATTTATGTCTTCTGAGACGCTGATCCACTCCATCCAAGTTATCATCTTTGTGGGCAGAGAGTTGCTCCTAGGGTAGAAATGCTGATCTGTCGTTTATTTCTGGTTTGGGGAATTTCCATCCTAAACAGAGGGTCATCGATTTATTTTATCTCTTCAAACAACTAGCTGTTGGTTTTCTGTATCGTTTTCTTGTTTACAACGTCACCTTTTTTCTTGTACAGGTCATTACCTTCTGTTTTGTTCATCTCCAATTATTTAGGGATTTTTCTGTGTCTGTCACCGGCTTCTGGTTTATTTCCACTGCAGTTTGAAATCACATTCGATATTCCTAGTCTCTTAAGACACCAAGGTCGCTTCTAAGGCACTGAATATAGTGTGCTTTGGCAAATGTTCATGTGAGTTTGAGAAGAATGTGTACTCTGCTGTCATTGGGTGGAATATTCCAGAACCATCAGCTTGGCAAAACAAATTTATAAAGCTGTTGACATCATCCATCTTTTCACTGAATTTATGCCTACTCCACCTATCAGTTACTAACAAAGTATACTGAAGTCTACAGATGAAATAATCAAAATGTCCATTTAGTTTGTGACGGTGCCTGTCACCAGGCTGGCCTCCAACTTCTGATCTTCCCTCCGTGTAGCTGGATCCCAGGTGAGTGGCGCCGGGCTGGGCTTCTCCCTTCCATTCTAAGTTTCAGCTGTACATGGTTTGATGTTCTGTGACTAGATTCACCCACGTCATTCAGTGATACCCTCCTTATGCCTGATAATTTCTCTTACTCGGGTGTTTGCTTTGCCTCAAAGAAATAGAGCTGCTGCTGTGCCTGCATGAGGCCAAAGCTCCAAAGGTTTGTGTGCTGGAAGCCTGGCCGGGACTGATGTTGGGAGGTGATAGAGCCTTTGACAAATGAGGTCTAGGGGCCTGGGGAGACAGCTCGGTTGGCACGAGTGCTTGCTGTGTGAGCCTGAGGACCTGAGTTTGAATCCCCAGCACATACATAAAAAGTCAGGCTTGGCTGTGTGCACAGCTGTAACCCCAGCACTGTGGGGGAGCAGAGCAGAAACAGATCGCTTGATGGCTGTCAGTATCACTCCAGGTTTAGTAAGAGACCCTGTATCAAAGGAATTAAGTGGAGTGTGATGCAGGACATCTGATGTCCTCCTCCAGCCTCTGGGTGCACACACTTGTACACACACACACACACACATGATGGCAGGGTCTATTGCCTCCAGACAGGACTAAGAGAGCTCTTACAGGACCCTGGATAATTCCCATGAGAACAAATTATAACAATTTCAGGCTGGGGCTGGCTCAGAGGGTAAAGGCACTTACCACTGAACCTGATGATCTGAGTTCAATCCCAAAGATATAGACACATATACAGATAGAGGTATTAACGTCATGTGCCAGTGCGGCTCTGTATAATATTTCCGTTTAGTGTGCACAGATGCAGTCGAACCATCCTTCTATCCAGACTTCCTCCCAGTCCCCAGGAACCACTATTCAACACACAGTTTCCACCTATGAGACAGCTCAGGGCCCTTGTCTGAGTTAGCAGAGACTGAGTTTCCCTGGCAGTGAGGACAGACCAGACACTTCTCTATGAACGTACAATTAACCTCACTTGCTAACTTGTTGAGATCCAGAATCACCTAGGTTACAGGCCTCTGGGCATGCTTATGGGGGATTATCTCGATTAGGTTGATTGAGGTGGGAAGACCCACCCTGTGGGTGATGTCATTCCCAGGGATGGACTATATGAAAAAGAGAAAGTGGGCTAAGCACAAGCAGCCATCTCTCCATCTCCTTAATATGGATGCAATGTGACCAGCTGCCTCGACTCCTGTGTCACCTAGGTTACAGGCCTCTGGGCATGCTTATGGGGGATTATCTCGATTAGGTTGATTGAGGTGGGAAGACCCACCCTGTGGGTGATGTCATTCCCAGGGATGGACTATATGAAAAAGAGAAAGTGGGCTAAGCACAAGCAGCCATCTCTCCATCTCCTTAATATGGATGCAATGTGACCAGCTGCCTCGACTCCTGTGTCAGTGACTTCCCCGCCATGACGGACCACACCCTCAAACTGGGAGTCACCACAGACCCTTCATTCCCTGAGTTGCTCTGTCAGTGTTTTACCACAGCAAAAGTAACTGAGACACCATTCCCCTAGTATGCAAATTTGCCTCTGTCTTTAAAACCTTGTAAAAGAATTGGTATCATTACATATATACCAAAGAACTGAACTGTTAAATTTCTTTATGATGTATTATCAATACATGTTTGATATACTTACTTATTTTATATACCTATATATCCAGAGTTTGATAAAAATTTCTTGAGTGAAAAATGTGCCACAGTAGGAAAGTTTAAGAAGCCTTGCTCCAGAGAGCCACAGAAAGCATCAAATGGCAAAGAAATACACGAATCTTATCACTCCAACAGTCAGGGGAAA
>NW_008331810.1:3004017-3005123 GCF_000622305.1 Nannospalax galili
TAGCTAGGCAAGCACAGGGCTGCATAGAATTAACAAGGTTATTCAAAGCCCCAAATCACTGACAGAAGAATGCTAGTCACAGTGCAATCTAAAGCCTAATTTTCAATTACATTGTTTGTTCCACAGCTAGGCAAGCACAGGGCTGCATCGAATTAACAAGGTTATTCAAAGCCCCAAATCACTGACAGAAGAACGCTAGTCACAGTGCAATCTAAAGCCTAATTTTCAATTACATTGTTTGTTCCAAGGTCAATTAAAATGCTGTGGTAAAATAAATAAAAGTTTCTTAAGCCTTCTCAGATCACAGCACATACACAGAAGCCTGCACTTTGTGAATGGGTGTCCAAAAGCCAAGTACACAGGGAAATCTGGATTTGTATGGCCTCTGCTACTGAGACCAGTCTCTCTGTGACCAAGATTTCAGACCTGCTATACTCAGTAAGTTTTGAGGGCAAAGGGCTGGAGAGATGACCTTACCATTAAGAGCACTGGCTGCTCTTGCAGAGGTCCCAGGTTCGGTTCCCAGCACCCATGGCATCGTGGCTAACAACCGCCTATAACTCCAGTTCCAGGGGCTCTTACGCCCTCTTCTGGCCTCCCCAGGCATTGAACTCGCATGTGCACTTACATAGATGCAGGCAAACACCCATACACATCTAATTAAAAATTAAAAAGATGCCTAAGTGGAAAAGTATAGATATAAAATAAATGGAACTAGATCACCCAGTGCAGAGAAAAATATTAGGGAGCCCAAACACCTTATAAACTCTCAGGGAGAGGTCTGCATGAAGGAATTCATGCAGGGATCAGCTCTTTATGTTTTAGGTCTGACCATGAACAGCGCTTCCAAAGAGCCAAAGCGAGTAAGTATGCTCCAGGAGGCTCTCAGAAGCAGACGAGGTCAAGAGTCCTATAGTCAAGCCCAGCCTTGGCCTCAGCAACCTCACAGCATGCAAGGTTTCCTTCCACGGAGACTCAGCCTATCAACCAACTGCAGAGTGTGCTCAGGACAGAGACTGGGGAGGCAGGAAGGCAGCCCAAGAGGCTGCTCGGAAACAACAAACAAGGTCTGTGTTTTTGACCCTGGGTTCAACACTTTCCCTGCT
>NW_008331810.1:3005543-3005897 GCF_000622305.1 Nannospalax galili
TAGGGAGCCCAAACACCTTATAAACTCTCAGGGGGAGGTCTGCATGAAGGAATTCATGCAGGGATCAGCTCTTTATGTTTTAGGTCTGACCATGAACAGCGCTTCCAAAGAGCCAAAGCGAGTAAGTATGCTCCAGGAGGCTCTCAGAAGCAGACGAGGTCAAGAGTCCTATAGTCAAGCCCAGCCTTGGCCTCAGCAACCTCACAGCATGCAAGGTTTCCTTCCACGGAGACTCAGCCTATCAACCAACTGCAGAGTGTGCTCAGGACAGAGACTGGGGAGGCAGGAAGGCAGCCCAAGAGGCTGCTCGGAAACAACAAACAAGGTCTGTGTTTTTGACCCTGGGTTCAACAC
>NW_008331810.1:3018908-3019272 GCF_000622305.1 Nannospalax galili
GGATGAATGCTTGTTAAGGGGCTGGGGAGATGTTCAGAAAAGTGCTTGCTACATAAACATGAAGGCATGAGTTCAATCCACAGCACCCACATTTTTTAAAGCTGGGTTAGCTGCACAATCCTATAATCCCAGTGCTAGGGATCAGAAGACAAAAGGCCCCTCAATAACCACCCAGTCAAGTTGAACTGATGAGCTCCACGTTCAGTAAGAGACCCTGTCTCAAAATAAAGTGGGGAAGAATTGAGGAAGATACCCAGTGTCATCCCCTGGCTTGCACAGGTATAAACACACACATACACACACGGACACACACACACACGGACACACAAACTCTTATGCACACCCACAAGAATGCATTATACAC
>NW_008331811.1:0-318 GCF_000622305.1 Nannospalax galili
AGTGCAAACTATGAAAGCCAGAAGAGCCTGGATCAAAGTATTCCCAGTTTTGGTTGTTTTTTTTTGTCTTTTTGAGACAGGGTCTCCCTGTAGCCTGAGCTGTCCTGGAACTATGGAGACCAGGCTGGCCTTGAACTCAGAGAGATCTGCCTGCCTCTGCCTCCCAAGTGCTGGGACTATAGGCGTGCGCCACCATGCCTGGCAAAGTATACCCAGTTTTAAATGACCACAGATGCCAACCCTTATTACTGTACCCAGCCAAAATGACCATTATAGTCAAAGGGGAAAGAAAAATCTTCCATGACATAAATAGGCTGA
>NW_008331812.1:0-3093 GCF_000622305.1 Nannospalax galili
GATTTCTCAAGAGACAGTCTAAAGGCCAGGAGAAAAAGGAACAACATATTTGAACTCTGAAATCATCCTCAAAATTCTATTCAGTAATTCTATACTTCATGACTAAAGGAGAAAAAACAAATTTCCATAGCCACTAATCCAGGACTACACAATATACTTCAAGGAATTCTACACACTGAAGAGAAAGATGAATAAATCCATCCACGAAGACACAGGAAAGCTGAGTAAGCCACACTAGCCCAGTAAATAAGTGAATGGGTGTTAAGATAGAACCAAGCATTAGAAAACAAGTGTCAAAAGTTCATACAGGTTTTAATATTAACTCCATATCATGATGCTTTCAATTGTCCAGTCAAAATAAACCAAATATTTTTTAACTTAAAACAACAAACCTGCATGGCTAAAGGATCATATGCTTAAAGTGAAAGGACTTTAAAAGGTATGCTAAGCACATGCTATCAGAAAGCAAGCAGGTGTGTATATACTAACATTTAATAAAATATTCAAGTCCGAACTCATCAGAAGAATAAAGATAATTTTTTCATATTAAGGAAACAATCTCTGCAGTGGACAGAATTCTCCACATGTGCATCAACCATCAGCACCCCCAATTTCCTAATCACTAAAGGATAAAAAGACACAGATTGACTGCAGTATAATAATAACGGGTGACTTTAGTACCACACTCTTGCTAATAGACAGGTCAACACAAGACACCAACAAAGAAATATCAAATGTAAATGACATACGCTAAAAGTTGAGACATGAGGTTTTATGAAATTTGAAGCTTTTGTACAGGAAATGAAACTGAGTGGAGGTCATTTTACTAAGGAGAAATATTCATAGCGAGGTATGCATCTGAACGAGCATTAATACATTAAAGAATTCGAAACACTCACATCTGAACGATACATTAAAGAATTCGAAACACTCGATACCTGAAAAAAACCACAAATGAATAAGTATCGAAATGAATAAGTATCAGAAGTGAAGTGCAGGTGGCCAGTAAACATTTGAAACAATGTCCAGTGTCCAGTGCCATCAGCAAAATTCTACTTAAAGATGCACTGAGATTCTATCTCACTGCAATAATAATATCATTATGAAAACAAAACATCAAATGCTGACAAGTGTGTGAGAAGGAACGTTTATACTCTGCTGGTGTGAATATGAATTGGTGCAGTCAGCAGGTAAGACATCATGGAGGGTCCACAAAGAAAGTAAAGATAGGTCTATGGAGATAACTGATTGAAGTGCTTGCTTGGAATGATGAACACTTGCGTTCATTCCCAAAACCCATAGCCAAATGTGGGCGTGGTGGTTCATATCTCTATTCCTTGTGCATGGGAGTTGGAAACAGATGGATCACATTTGCTACTTCAGCAACTTTGTCCTGGAATAAACTGCTTCCAGGAATCTAATGCTCTATTTGGGTGTAATCAGATGGGATGGGCTCAGTTCCCCCATTTAACAAGTGACAACCTGTGTGAAGTAGTGTCTGCAGGGAAGGAAGCTCACTGAACTCACCATCCACAGTGTTCTGTAAAGGCTGATCCTCTGTGTATTTCTGTGAGTTTGGGTAGATTTATAAACATGCAAAACTATATCGAGTTCAAAACTTTTTATAATTAACATAAAATGTTTGTATGAATTATTTGGGCTGTGTGAGAAACAGTCAAGTGTGCATTGAAGTGGAGCTGCAATGAGAGTGACCAAGGCTGAAGCTAAAGGTTTAAGCTACCAACAGGCAAGCTCTGAAGACCCATGTTCCAGAACTCTGACAACAAAATATGTTCACGTCAGATTAATGTCAATGCACTCTGCTTTGCACACACGGCAAAAACACATGTCCTTTAAAAATTTCTTGACGAGAGCTTCCAAAAGCATCCCTCCATTGGGTTTCTCCTAATTTTTTTTTTTGTTGCTGAGGCTGGACTTGATAGTGATGGACTCAGGATTTGTTTTCAGGCATTTTGAAAGCTGTTGGAGACTCTAGAATCAGTGTGAGTTCCCTCGCAAAGGCTTCACTATGTGAAGGTAGGACCCAGGCACTCTCAGGCAGTCCCGAGTTCTCAGCCTCTATGCCAGAGGGAGGTCAGAACAGGCACTCTCTGGTGGTGTGCTGAGATCTCAGCCCCTACAATGGAGGTCGGAGCAGGCACCCCATGACTTCAAAGCTTTATCTCTGCTGGCTGTCTTTCATAGTGCTTGAAGGTTCTATGCATGCTACTGGAAGAGAAAACTCATCAACCTTGCCCAGCTGTGAAACCTGAAGGCTACAACAACGTGACCTGGCAAGGTATGCCCACTGGTGCAAGTGTGGTATGAATCTCGTGGGACTAAACAGTCACTTTCTGATTGGTTTTTAAGGGTTGGTTTATCAAGATGGAGTCCATACCTGATGCAGATATCAGGCCTAGGAATCTGTGGCTAGACAGGTCACGGGCCATAGGGTCTACTGCAATTATTCTACTAAATAAATAAAGTATTAAACTGAGTGCTAATGATGTATTTTTAAACCCATAGATGAATGCATCTTTCATCTCTCACCAGAGAATCTTTCTCATGCAGTTTGGATTCCATCTTACCATTCTGTACCACCACTGACATCGTACTCTTTAACTTTGGTGCCTACTGAGATGGTGTCCTAGACTTCAAATCCTTACCTCTATAAAGGGTGGCACTGATGGGACAGATATGAATCTGGAAGCACCTGGTGGGATCTATAAGCCAAACTAATAGGCAATGGGACCTTGGGCAATGGAAATAACATATTGGGGAATTATGTTGGGTTTGAGGAGGAAGCAGAGCTGCCACAGTCCTTGGCTTAGAGACCATCTAATCCTACATTCCTATTATCCTTGAAGGCCTCGGGAAGATGAGAAGGGGAAAAGAGTTAGAAATAAGGAAGATTAGGAGGCTGGAGCAATGGCTCAGTGGAAAGAGTACTTCCTGTTCTTCCAAAGGACCTAAGTTTGATTCCCAGCACACACATCAGGTGGCTCACAACTGCAATTAGGTCTGGAGGTGCAATGGAGCTTGTGGAACTTAGGGGTGATGTGGACCCTGAACAGTCATCTGGACACTGTCTTT
>NW_008331813.1:0-338 GCF_000622305.1 Nannospalax galili
GTCCACTTCTATTCCATTGATCAATGTATCTTTTTATGCTAGTGCCATCTTATTTTTTGTTGTTATTGTTGTTTTGGGGGGGTCTTTTTGAGACAGGGTCTCTCTGTAGCCCCAACTGTCCTGGAACTCACTATGTAGACCAGGCTGGTCTTGAACTCACAGAGATCCGCCTGCCTCTGCCTCCATAGTGCTGGGATTAAAGGCGTGCGCCACCATGCCCGGCTCCATCTGTTTTTATTGCTCCATTTTATAGCTCCTTGGTATTATTTGAGATTAGGGATGGTAATATCTCTAGTTCTTTTTTTATTATTTATTATTTTTATTTTATGTGTATGAGT
>NW_008331813.1:5482-6077 GCF_000622305.1 Nannospalax galili
CACTGGAGAAAAACCCTATGAATGTAAACAATGTGGGAAGGCCTTTACAGGTCACAGTAATCTTCAAAGACATGAGAAAATTCATACTGGAGAAAAACTATATAAATGTAAACAATGTGATAAATCCTTTAGGTCTAATAGTCATCTTCAAAGACATGAAAAAACACACACTGGAGAGAAACCCTATGCATGTAAACAATGTGGTAAAGCCTTTAGATCTAATAGTGATCGTCACAGACATGAAAAAACGCATACTGGAGAGAAACCCTATGCATGTAAACAATGTGGTAAGGCCTTTACACTATACAGTTACCTGCAAGTACATGAGAAAATTCACATTGGAGAAAAACCCTATGAATGTAAACAATGTGGTAAAGCCTTTAGATCTAATAGTGATCGTCACAGACATGAAAAAACTCATACTGGAGAGAAACCTTATGCGTGTAAACAATGTGGTAAGGCCTTCACACAATACAGTCACCTGCAATTTCATGAACAATTTCATACTGAAGAGAAACCCTATGCATGTAAACAATGTGGTAAGGCCTTTAGATGTCACAGTTATCTTCAGTTACATGAAAAAATTCATACTGGA
>NW_008331814.1:0-154 GCF_000622305.1 Nannospalax galili
CTGTTAATCTCTTCTTGGTTAGGTTTGGTGGTTCCCATGCCTTTAGATATCTGTCAATTTCTTTTATGTTTTCAAATTTAGTAGCATATAGGTTTTTAAAGTATTCCCTTATAATGTTCTGTATCTTTCTGATGTCTGCTGTGATGTTTCACCT
>NW_008331814.1:228-683 GCF_000622305.1 Nannospalax galili
CTGTTGTGATGTTTCCCCTTTCATCTCTGATTTTGTTGATTTGGAGGTGCTCTTTCTTTTGGTTAACTGGGTCATTATTTTCTGCTCTGATTTTTGTTATTTCTTCTTGTCTGCTGGGTTTCGGTTTCACTTGCTGTTGCTTTTCAAGTGTCTTTAGTTGCACCGTTAAGTCATTTATTTGTGTTCTTTCCAATTTTTTTGATGTAGGCACTTAAGCTATAAACTTCACTCTAAGGACAGCTTGCAGCATGTCCCAGAGGTTTTGTTGTGTTGTACTGTCCTTTTCATTTAGTTCCAGGAATACTTTTATTTCCTTCTTAATTTCTTGTTTGACCCATTCATCATTCAAGAGTGTGCTGTTTAATCTCCGTGTGTTCATGTGGTTACTGGGGTTTTTTCCAGTGTTGATTTTAAGCTTTATTGCATTGTGGTCTGATAGAATGCATGGAATTATT
>NW_008331815.1:0-1031 GCF_000622305.1 Nannospalax galili
ACTCACACACACTCACACTCACACACACTCTCACACACACACACACACACAGTCATACACACTCACACTCACACACACTCACTCACACACACACTCACACACACTCACACTCACACACTCACACACAGAAACTCAAACTCACACACACAGTCATACACACACTCACACTCACACACAAACACTCACACTCACACACACACACACACTCACACACGCTCACACACGCTCACACACACACTCACACTCACTCACACACACTCACACACACTCACACTCAAAACCCACACAGACACACTCACACACACCCAAACTCACACACTCTCACACACACACTCACCCACTCACACACACTCACACACACACTCACACACACTCACAGACACATACACTCACACACACACACTCACACACACACTCACACACTCATACACACACACTCACACACACACTCACACACACACTCACACTCACACACACTCACACACACACACTCACACACACACTCACACACTCATACACACACACTCACACACACACTCACACACACACTCACACTCACACACACTCACACACACACACTCACACACACACTCACAAACACTCACACTCACACACTAATGCACACACTCACACACACATACCCTCATTCACACACACTCACACACACACTCACACACACACTCACACTCACACACACTCACTCACACTCACACACTCACACACACACTCACACACACTCACACGCACACACTCACACATTCACACACACACTCACACACACACACTCATACTCAGACACACTCACACACAGACAAACTCACACACACACAATCTCACAAACACTCAAACACACATTCACACTCACACACTCACACACTCACACACACACACACTCACACACACACTCACACTCACACACTCACACACTCACACACACACACACTCACACACACACACTCACATACACTCACACAAACACTCACACACCCTCTCACACACACTCACACTCACACACACACTTACACACACTC
>NW_008331816.1:0-642 GCF_000622305.1 Nannospalax galili
GGGGGAGGAAGGCTATGGGAGGGTGCTATCTGGGAAGTGGGTGTAAAAATACATAAATTAAAAAAATTCTTCAAAGCATATAAATTTGCTCCTTAATAATTGGTGGATGTGAAAAACATTACCATTGAAATCTATCTGATGACTTTATATCCATGCTCAGATGCCAAGTGTCTCGGCCCACGAGACAGTCAAAGTGGGAACCTGGAGAGAGGAGAGGGGACTGAAAGGGACAAGAGACATGAAGAATGGAGACAAGACAGGCTTTCTGATCAAGTCTCATTTATTGAACATCTACACAAAGTCTTTATAGGGAAGCAGGAGGGGAAGAGGCTAGGTGGGTAAATTCCATTGTAACAGCACATTTGTTACAAGACCCTTGCAACAGCAGTAAATTCCAAAGTTAATTCCAAGTTCCAGTAAAGACTGCAGTTTCACAGTTAGATCACAAGTTACAATAAATTTCGCAGTCACATCACAAAGCCAGATGGTTCCACAAGGTAGAGAAGTCTCTCAAGTGTGGTAGCAATGGTCAGGGCAGGGCCAGGGCAGAAAAACGTTTTTTACAGTGCCACCTGGTTAGCCTTTATCTGCGTCAATTGTTGATGCCTGCAAACAGCCTGTTTCACAGACAATGGTTGCTGT
>NW_008331817.1:0-1264 GCF_000622305.1 Nannospalax galili
TCACAATGCTCCAATGTGACATCACAGTGTTCCAGTGTGCCAACACTATGGGCCTATGTACCATTATATTGCTCCTAGTGCCATCACAATGTTACAATATAACTTCACAATTTTCTGATGTGCCAGAACAATGCACATTGTGCCAACACAATGCACCATTTTGTCCTCACAATGATCCATTGTGTTGTCACCATGCTCAGTATGCAAACACGGTGCTCAATGTCCCCTTGCAATACCCACTGTGATATCACAATGCTCCAGTGTGTCATCACAGTGCTCGAGTGTGATATCACAGTGCTTGAATGAGCCAACACTGTGGCCCCATGTGCTAACACAATCTCCCCATGTGACATCACAATGCTGCAAGATGACATTACAATTATCCAATGTGACATCACGATGTTCCAATGTGCCAACACTATGTCTCCATGTGCCATGATATTGCCCCAATGTGCCATCACAATGTTAAAATCTGACTTCACAGTTTTCTATTGTGCCATTGCAATGCTCAATTTACCATGACAGTGTTACAGTATGACATCACAATGTTTCATTGTGACATCAGAATGCTCCAATGTGCCAACACTGTTGCCCCACGTGCCACTATATTGCTCCAATGTGCCATCACAATTTTACAATATGACATCAAAATGTTCCATTTTGACATCACAATGCTCCATGTTGCCATCACAGTGCTACAATATCACTTCACAATGTTCCTTTGTGCCACCACAATGCTCATTTTTCCATGACTATATGCAATTGTTTCATTACCATGATCTATTGTGTTGTCACCATGCTCAATATGCATACATTGTGCTAAATGGCCCCTCACAAACCCCAGTGTGACATCACAATGCTCCATGGTGCCATGAAAATGTTACAATATGATTTCAAAATGTTCCATTCTGACATCACAAGGCTCATTGTGCCATCACTATGCACATTTGTGTCAATTCAATGATACACTGTGTCATCATGATGCTCAGTGAGCAACATGGTGCTCAATGTCTCTTCACAGTCCCCCAATGTGACCTCAAAATGATCCATGGTGCCATCACAATGTTACAAGAAGACTTCATAATGCTCCATTGTGAATGACAATGTTCTGTGGTGCCTTCATGATGTTGCAATATGACTTCCCAATTTTCCATTGTGACATCACGATGCTTCAATGTGAAATCACAATGCTTCAATGTGCAAACACTAACCCCACATGTGCCATTACATTGCTCAAATGTGCCATCACAATTTTATAATATGA
>NW_008331817.1:1893-3335 GCF_000622305.1 Nannospalax galili
CTCATTATGCAAACACGGTGCTAATTGTCCCCTCACAATCCCCCAATGTGACATCACAATGCTCCATGTTACCCACAAAAGATTATAATATGACGTCCCATAGTTGCACTGTGATATCACAATGCTCCAGTGTGAAAAACGCTATTGTTTCCTGTGCCAATATATTGGTAGAGTGTGCCATCATAATGTTACAACGTGACTTCACAATGCTCCAATGTGCCAACACTATGGCCCCATGTGCCAACACAGTGCTCCATGGTGCCATGACAATGTTACAATATGACTTTACAGTGTTCCATTTTGGTATCACAGTGCTCCAATGTGACATCCCAATGTTTCAATGTGCCAGCCCTATGGCCCCATGTGCCATTATTTTGCTCCAATGTGCCATCACAATGTTACAATATGACTTCAACATGTTCCATTGTGCCATCACAATGAGCAATTGTGTCATTACCATAATCCATTGTGTCATCAAGATGCTCAATATTTAAACACCGTGCTCAATGTCCCCATCCAACCCCCTGATGTGACATCACAATGCTTCATGGTGTCATCACAATGTTAATATATGACTTCACAATGTTCCATGTTGTCATCACAATGTTACCATATGACTTAATGATGTTCCATTTTGACATCACAATTTTCAATGTGCCATCACTATGTGCAATTGTGTCACTACCATACTCCATTGTGTCGTCACCATGCTCAATATGCAAACACAGTCTTCAATGTCCCCTCGGAATACCCAATGTGATATCACAATGCTCCAATGTGTCATCACAGTGCTCGAGTGTGATATCACAGTGTTTGAATGAGCAAACTCTATGACCCCATGTACTATCACAATCTCCCAATGTGACATCACAATGCTGCAAGATGACATTACGGTTATCCAAAGTGACATCATAATGCTTCAAAGTGCCAACACTACGTCTCCATGTACCATAATATTGCTCCAATGTGCCATCACAATGTTAAAATATGATGTCACAATTTTCTATTGTGCCATTACAATGCTCAATTTACCATCACAATTGGCCATTTTATCATTAAAATGATCTGCTGTGTGGTCACTAAGCACAATATGCAAGCACGTGCTCATTGTACCCTCACAATCTCCAACTGTGACATCACAATTCTCCAGTGTGTCATCACAATTCTCCAATGGACATCACAATGCTCATTGTGCCATCATAGTGCTCCAATGTACCATCACAATGTTAAAATATGACTACAAAATATTCCGTTTACCATCACAATGCTCATTGTGCTATCTCAATATGCCATTGTGTTATTAAAATGATCCATTGTGTCATCACAATGCTCATCATGCCAACACAGTGCTCAATGTCCCCTCACAATCCCCTAATGTGACATCACAATGCTCCAATATGGCATCACAATGCTCAAATATGGCATCACAATGCTCATTGTGC
>NW_008331817.1:4536-11256 GCF_000622305.1 Nannospalax galili
ACACCACGATGCTCCAATATGACATAACAATGCTCCAGTGTGCCATCACAATGTTACAATATGACTTCACAGTGTACCAATGTGACATCACAGTGCTCCTTGTGACAACACTATGCACAATTGTGTCATTACGAAGATCCATTTTCTCATCACCATGCTCGATAGGCAAAGACGGTGCTCAGTGTCCCCTCACAATCCACCAAAGTGACATTACAATGTTCCATGGTGCCATCAAAATGCTCATTGTTACATCACTAGTGGCAATTGTGTCATTACCATGATCGATTATCTCATCATTATGTTCAATATGCAACCACCGTTCTCAATGATCCCTCACATTCCCCCATGTGATGATATAATGCTCCATGGTGCCATCACAATGTTACAAAATGACTTCAAAATGTACCATTGTGACATCACGATGCCTCATGGTGCTATTACAATGTTACAATAACACTACGCAGTGTTCCATTTTGATATCACAAAGTTCTTTGGGGCCAACACCATCGCTCCATGTGCCATTATACTGCTCCAATGTGCCAACACAATGTTACAGTATGACTTCACAATGTTCTCTTGTTTTATCACAATGCTCCAATGTGACATCACTATCCCCCTATGTGCAATTTTATTGCAAAATGTGCCATCACAATGTGACAATATGAAATCACAATACTTCAATATGCCATCACAACGTTGCAGTGTGCCAACACTACAGCCCCATGTTCCATTATATTGTGCCAATGTGCCATCACAATGTTACAGCATGACTTCACAATGTTCCATTGTTTTATCAGAATGCTCCAATGTGACATCACTATGGCCCCTTGTGCGATTGTATTGCTCCAATATGCTATCATAATGTTACAGTGTGAGTCACAGTGTTCCACTGTGACGTCACAATGCTCCAATGTGACATCACAATGCCCCAAAGTGCAAACACTATCGACCTATATGCCATTATAATGCTCCAATATGCCATCAAAATGTTGCAATATGGCTCCTCAATATTCCATTGTGCCAATAATGCTCCAATGTGCCATCACAATGTTCCAATATGCCAAGACTATTGCCCCATATGCCATTATACTGCTCCAATGTGCCATCACAATGTTATAGTATGACTTCACAATGTTCCAATGGAACATCACAATGCTCATTGTTACATTACTATGGGCAATTGTGTGATTACCATGATCAATTGTCTCGTTACCATGCTCAACATGCAAAGACAGTGCTCAATGTCCCCTGACAATCCCCAAATGTGACATCTCAATGCTCCATGGTGTCATCACAATGTTACAATATGTCTTCAAAATGTACCATTGTGACATTACAATGCTCCATGTTGCCATTACAATGTTAAAATATCACTACACAATGTTCCATTTTGACATCTCAATGCTCAAATGGGCCAAGACTATCGCCCCATGTGCCATTATATTGCTCCAATGTGCCATCACAAAGCTACAGTATGACCACAATTTTCCGTTATTTTATCACAATGCTCCAATGTGACACCACTATTTCCCCCATGTGCCATTATATTTCTGCAATGTGCCACCACAATGTTACAATATGAAATCACAATGCTCCAATGTGCCACCACAAAGTTCCAATGTGCCAACACTATCTCCCCATGTGCCATTGAATTGCTCCAATATGACATCACAATGTTACAGTATGACTTCACAATTTTCCATTATTTTATCACAATGCTCAAATGTGACATCACTATTCCCCCATGTGCCATTATATTTCTCCAATGTGCCACCACAGTGTTACAATATGAAATCACAATGCTCCAATGTGCCATCACAAATTTCCAATGTGCCAACATATTCTCCCCATGTGCCATTATATTACTCCAATATGCCATCAAAATGTTACAGTACGACTTCACAATGTTCCATTGTTTTATCACAATGCTCCAAGGTGCCAAAACTATCTCCCCATGTGCCTTATCTTGCTCCACTCTGCCATCACAATGTTACAATATGAATTCATAATGGTCACAATTATCACTAGGTTCAATTGTGTCATTACCATGATCCATTGTGTCGTCACCATGCTCAATATGCAAACACAGTGCTCAGTCTCCCCTTTTAATGCCCCGATGTGACATCACAATTGTCCTTGGTGCCATCACAATGTTACTAAATGATTTTGCAATGTCCCATTATGATGTCATAGTGCTCATTGTAAAATCACTGCACAGTTGTGATATTACCATCATCCACTGTGTCGTAACCATGCTTAATATGAAAACACGGGGCTCAGTGTACCCCCAAAATCCCTGAATATGACATCCCAATGTTACAATATGACTTCACAATGTTCTATTTTGACATCACAAGGCTCCAATGTGACATCAGAATTCTCCAATGTGTCATCACAGTGTTACGACTTCAAAATGTTCCACTGTGACATCACAATTCTCCAAAAAGATATCACAGTGCTCCAATGTGCCAACACTATCTTGCCATGTGCCACTTAGTTGCTCCAATATGCAAACACAATATTACAATATGACTTCACAGTGTTCCATTGTGACATCACAATGCTCCAATGTGACATCAAAGTGCTCCAATGTGCCAACATTATCGCCCATGTGCCATTATATTGCTCTAATATGCCATCAAAGTGATATAATATGACTTCACAATGTTCCTTTTGACATCACAGTGCTCCAATATAACATTATAATGCTCCAATGTGCCATCACAATGTTACAGTATGACTTCAAAATGTTTCATTGTGACATTACAATGTTCCATCATGCCCTCACAATATTACAATATGACTTCATGATGTTCCATCATGTCATCACATTGCTCATTGTGACATCACTATGCAAAATTGTGTCATTACTTGATCCATTGTGTCATCACCATGCATAATGTGCAAACGTAGTGCTCAGTGTCCCCTCACAACCTGTCAATATGACATCAAAATATTCCATGGTGCCATCAAAATGTTACAACATGACTTCACAATGTTCCATTGTGACATTACAAGGCTCCAATGTGACAACACAGTTCTACAATGCATCATCACTATCGCCCCATGTACCTTCATATTGCTCCAATGTGTCATCACAATGTTACAATATGACTTCACAATGTTCCATTGTGACTTCACAATGCTCCAAAATGACAACACAATATTACAGTATGACTTCACAATGTTCCATTTTGACAACCCAATGCTCCAAAAAGAAATCACAGTGCTCCAGTGTGCCAACACTATCACCCCATGTGCCATTACATTCCTCTAATGTGCCAACACAATGTCACCATATGACTTCGCAATGTCCCATTGTGACATCACAATGATCCAGTGTGACATTACAAGGCTCCATTGTGACATCATAACGCTCAAATATGTCATCACAGTGTTCAAATATGACTTGAAAGAGTTCCATTTTGAAATCACAATGCTCCTATGTGATAACACAGTGCTCCAAAGTGCCAACACTATCACCCCAGGTGCCATGGTATTGCTCCAATATGCCATCACAGTGTTACAATATGACTTCACAATGTTCCTTTGTGAGATCACAATGCTCCAATATAACATTACAATGATCCAATGTGCCATCACAGTGTTGCAGTATGACTTCAAAATATTCCATTTTGACATTATGATGCTCCCTCCTGCCATCACGCTATTACCATATGACTTTATGATGTTCCATTGAGACATCACATTGCTCAATGTGACATCACTATGCAAAATTGTGTCATTACTTGACCCATTGTGTCGTCACCATGCTTGATGTGCAACACGGTGCTCAATGCCCGCTCAAAAACCCCCCAATGTGACATCACAATCCTCCATGGTGCCATCAAAATGCTACAGTATGACTTCACAATGTTCCATTTTGACATCACAAGGCTCCAATGTGACATCACAGTGCTCCATGGTGCCATCACAATGTTACAATAGAACTTTACAATGTTTCATTGTGCTATCACAATGCTCATTTTGCCATCACAATGTGCAATTGTGTCATTACCATGACCCATTGTTTCGTCATCATGCTCAATGTGCATACATGGTGCTCAATGTCTCCTCACATTCCCCAAATGTGACATCACAATGCTCCATGGTGCCATCACAATGTTACAATAGAACTTTACAATGTTTCATTGTGCTATCACAATGCTCATTTTGCCATCACAATGTGCAATTGTGTCATTACCATGACCCATTGTTTCGTCATCATGCTCAATGTGCATACATGGTGCTCAATGTCTCCTCACATTCCCCAAATGTGACATCACAATGCTCCATGGTGCCATCACAATGTTACAATAGAACTTTACAATGTTTCATTGTGCTATCACAATGCTCATTTTGCCATCACAATGTGCAATTGTGTCATTACCATGACCCATTGTTTCGTCATCATGCTCAATGTGCATACATGGTGCTCAATGTCTCCTCACATTCCCCAAATGTGACATCACAATGCTCCATGGTGCCATCACAATGTTACAATAGAACTTTACAATGTTTCATTGTGCTATCACAATGCTCATTTTGCCATCACAATGTGCAATTGTGTCATTACCATGACCCATTGTTTCGTCATCATGCTCAATGTGCATACATGGTGCTCAATGTCTCCTCACATTCCCCAAATGTGACATCACAATGCTCCATGGTGCCATCACAATGTTACAATAGAACTTTACAATGTTTCATTGTGCTATCACAATGCTCATTTTGCCATCACAATGTGCAATTGTGTCATTACCATGACCCATTGTTTCGTCATCATGCTCAATGTGCATACATGGTGCTCAATGTCTCCTCACATTCCCCAAATGTGACATCACAATGCTCCATGGTGCCATCACAATGTTACAATAGAACTTTACAATGTTTCATTGTGCTATCACAATGCTCATTTTGCCATCACAATGTGCAATTGTGTCATTACCATGACCCATTGTTTCGTCATCATGCTCAATGTGCATACATGGTGCTCAATGTCTCCTCACATTCCCCAAATGTGACATCACAATGCTCCATGGTGCCATCACAATGTTACAATAGAACTTTACAATGTTTCATTGTGCTATCACAATGCTCATTTTGCCATCACAATGTGCAATTGTGTCATTACCATGACCCATTGTTTCGTCATCATGCTCAATGTGCATACATGGTGCTCAATGTCTCCTCACATTCCCCAAATGTGACATCACAATGCTCCATGGTGCCATCACAATGTTACAATAGAACTTTACAATGTTTCATTGTGCTATCACAATGCTCATTTTGCCATCACAATGTGCAATTGTGTCATTACCATGACCCATTGTTTCGTCATCATGCTCAATGTGCATACATGGTGCTCAATGTCTCCTCACATTCCCCAAATGTGACATCACAATGCTCCATGGTGCCATCACAATGTTACAATAGAACTTTACAATGTTTCATTGTGCTATCACAATGCTCATTTTGCCATCACAATGTGCAATTGTGTCATTACCATGACCCATTGTTTCGTCATCATGCTCAATGTGCATACACGGTGCTCCGTGTCCCCTGAGAATCCCCCCATGTGCCATTGTATTGTGGCAGAGTCCACCTCCAGCTGAGTCCCGGGCTGAAGGAGTGAAATTAACTGTGGCGGTAGAAATGACTATATCAGAAATGACTGTTGGAGTTCTAGTAGGCTGTTGACTGACCAGATCGGGAGAGGTAAGACCAAATATCTTCTTTCTTTTTTTTTCTCTCTCATCAGCCTTCTGCAAACTTTATTTCTAATTAGAAAGCTTACAACAGCAGCAAAGCATCGGACCATAAATCAAACCATGAATTTGCACAATATTTCTCAGTATACAAATTTTTCAATAATTACATTAGAAGGAATGCACAAAGATCAATGATTAAACTTTCTTAACATAGCCAAGCAATGCCTTTATTGTTTTCTTTATACGCTTGCAGTTTCTGTTTTACCATAGACGTGTAATACAGTCTTTCCCCATTTTCCCTTTAATTTTTGATTTTAATATTTACAGGTTGGCGTGCATATGTGAGAAAATTATTTTTCTCATGGAAACAGGAATAACCAGCTCTTTTTATATATTGTCTAACCAATTTTCCAATTTATCTTTCCTCTCTCCCTTTTGCTATTTCTTCCTGAACGGTTTGTATTCTTTGAGTCATATGATTATTTTCTTCTGTTGACATAGTTCCATGATAGCTCTTCTCATTTTCCACCATATATTTCCATGCAATAAAAACAATAGACAAGGGAGTTGAGTTTGGGAACTGCATGCAGACAGAGAATGACAAACGTCAATTTTGTTTGCACATGATTGAACAAGAACGACAAAGCATCATGCATCAGCATTTAAATGGCTGAGGTTATCGGTTTGAAAGGATGCTAGCCAGTGATGGATTGCAATCATTTTAAAGCCAAAACATACTTAAGGGTGGCCAACAACAGAAATCCAGAATTATGCTCCCTGGAAGCTATGGAAGAATTCATTGCTTTTGTTGCACTGTTATAATTGAGGGAACGGGCTTTGAGTCAGATCTCACTGTTCTTGCATTTACATCAGTGCTGTTTTAACTGTTCTGCTCTAAAAATCAGACTTGCTATTTTATAAGAGCACACTTCTATTTAAACATAATTACTTAATGTGCTAGAAACGGCCTCAAGCTCTGGAAGTCCAGCATGTCACAATGTCCAGCATC
>NW_008331817.1:11706-14563 GCF_000622305.1 Nannospalax galili
ACCTTGCAGATAAAGCTTAACTCTATCCCATTCATAACCTGAGAAATTATACGGAAAAGGAGTAACACAAATCCATTTAAATGCTGTATGACATTGAACATGAAGTCGAACCTTAATATTATTTAATTGATTACCCATAAATAACACTGCCTCTTCTAGAGTGTTTAACCTTTCCTGAATTCCCTGATCAATATGTTTCTCAATCATCAATGCTACAGAGACATTTTTGGAAAGTTGATTAGCATGATATTCTATATGAATTTCTTGGACAAGGCTGTGGTAGACAAGGCAAAGCTAGCTAATACACAAATTAAAGCAGTTATTCCAAGAATTAGAGCAGCAACAAAACATTTTGATCGTTGGAGGGCAGTAGTAGCATCTTGAAAATGATGAACACATGGATCTGCATACCATGGTTCAGAGAGAGTAACAGGAAGCATATCTTAGGAGGGGTGGTGTAATGTAATAAAAGCTTCCTTACTTTTTTATCTAGTTAAGCAATTTGACAAAATACAGTAAGAACAATATCCATAAAAAGAACCATGACAATTATGAGAGATAAACATAAAACCATGAGGACCTTCCCATAAAATAGCAAAGGGAGCACCTACACAAGCTTGTAAAGGCTTGGAAGTAATCTTTGTATTCCCACAAGGGCGATAAAGAGTGATCATACCTGTTGCAGCCAAGAGTTTATAAAGGTCCCTCTGAATGTGTTGTCTACCAGAGATTGAAAGAGGAGCAACTTGAGGAGTAATCCATCCAGGAGAATACCAAGCCCTTAGTGGCTCAGTAGTGAGAGAATAGCTGTCATAGATAGACTTGCTTGTGTAGGAGGATAGATAGGTTTTTTACTCATATTCAGGACTACTTACTGACCAATCAGCCAGTGATAAACAATAATTGTAAGGAGAAAAATGAACTGTTTTTGAAGGAAATCCACAGGGAAACCAATTAGGACATCCATGGTTATAATTAATGTGATCCCAAGAGCTATCCATAAGTTTTGCTTGTTCACAAGGGGAAATCAAGGCAGGTAAAGGATTTTGAGAGACATTATATTTATTTTGAGGAATGTCTAAATATGTGTACTTTAATGTCCAGAGATCTCTATTACCTTCCTCAGTAGGGGGCCTCTCTGGGTAAGCACCCAAACGCACATTAAACTTTGTAGATTTCCCTGCAGGAGTTAGACTTTGTAGATTTCCCTGCAGGAGATGGGGAATCAGCAACTACTGTTTGTAAGGAGAGCAAGAAAAAACCTGTCAAGGGAGAGGAAAAATACATAGGAGAGCCATCAGTGTGGCCTTCAAAAGTGACATTTACCCCTTTGATGGTTAAGTAGGTATTACTTTCATCTCCCATGAGAAGAGTATCATTAGTAGTAACCTTAACAGAAGCATGCTCCCAAGTAGCAGTGTGAAATATAGGAGGACCAAGTAAATAAGCCCAATAAGCATCATTAGAAATAAGTCCAATAAGCATCATTAGCAGTAGCAACAGGACTTAGAACAAGAAATACATCAGTGGTGATCAAGGAAATCATAGCAAGAAGCAAATTTTCAGGTGTAACCGGAAGATGGCGGTCATTAATTAAAGTTTCGGCAAGTTAACAAGTTTCCAATTAAACGTTTGGCGAACAATGAAAGGTTCGGCAAATTCCTTTAAGTTGACCCTAGGTAGGAACATTCCTCTGTCTGGTGGAACAGGAGCAGCGATTGCTATGTGAGCGCTGTCGTCTTGAGATGGCGAGATTGTGGAAGACAGGAAGCGGGTGAGAGACCAGGTTAGAGACGTCTGGTGAGTTTTGTTCCAGTAGAGAAGGTGTAATTTCATTGGGATTTTCTATCTGAAGGCGGAGGAACCTGGGATGACATGGGGAGTCCCGTCATAATGTCAAATGAGGCAATCAGGAATCCAAATAGGTGATTCACTGTTCTGGGAAAAAACACGAGCATATCCTCTTCCTGATGTTAATAAAACATCATAGCTCTGTCTTCTGCATAGGAAGGAGAAAAATCTGCACATGCTTTGAAGAAATCCGTAAGAGTTCCCTGTCTTCTCACAGGTCTGAGTAATGCCTTACAATCTGTGTTAGTGTTTCCAAAGGTCAGAGGTTTAATAGTTAATCCTGTGGCCTCTTCTTGGGGAATCACCTTAGTTACTGCATCAGTCAACCAAGCTACAAAAATCTCATAATGTTCCTCCCCTCCTTGTTTCACATTTTTCGTACCCATTGGCAAAGAGCCAAGAGAAGGAAAGTGCTTCCAACCTTCAATAGCCAGTGAGGATATCAGCAATAATGCTTTTTGGGGAATCTTTAAGTTAATCCTGTGGCCTCTTCTTGGGGAATCACCTTAGTTACTGCATCAGTCAACCAAGCTACAAAAATCTCATAATGTTCCTCCCCTCCTTGTTTCACATTTTTCGTACCCATTGGCAAAGAGCCAAGAGAAGGAAAGTGCTTCCAACCTTCAATAGCCAGTGAGGATATCAGCAATAATGCTTTTTGGGGAATCTTTAATCTTTATATAGGGTCTATCCATTTTCCTACTCCTAACATCATAAGCACATCTATTTCTCCAGCCTCATCCTTAAATTTACTGTATCCTAATTCCTTTTTGACCTGTTCTTCTTATTCTACTTTCCATAATAAAAATTGTCCTCCATCCAGGCAAGATCATGCAACTTGACTCCAATCTGACGGTGTCATCCATTAACTTGCTAAATTACCAACCAAGGTAACAACAGTAGTCGTTCCATATTTATTAATTGTTTCCTTAGTCTCTTTCAATAATTTATAAGGAAGATTATTAAAAATTTCTTGTAACATAATATTATATATTACATTATATGT
>NW_008331817.1:14574-20159 GCF_000622305.1 Nannospalax galili
GTATTATATATTAAATATAATATATATAACAACAGCATATATTATTGTATTATTTTATTTATTATATTATATTATTATTGATTTATATTATATTATATCATAGCATATTTATTACATTATTTATTTTAAAAATTATTATAATTTATAAGTAGGCTCCTCATCATCATCATAAGTGACAGGGAAACATTTAAAAAAGACTTCTCTTTGTCTAGTTGCCTCTTTCATAGCCCCTGAAAACCCCAATGCTCTAAACCCCTTTTTGTTATTTTTATAAGGGGGAGGCATGGGTGGTGGTCTTCCTTATTCAGGAGGCCAATGTTCATTATGATATTTAGCAGCCTCCTCACCTAAATCTATCCGATCTTCAGGGGATAATTCATCATCATTATGATCTCCATCAGACACGCTGTCAACTACATTGACAAAGGAAGAATTACTAGTAGAATTCTTTTGTCGTAGAGTCTCGTACTTTCAAGAGAAATGTGCTTTCTCAATCTTCGTAGGAAGTACTTCAGTCTCTGTGGAAGTCAATGTTTGTTCAATCAGATTTCAAAAGGAGAATGTTTGTATAGGCATGTTTTCGGGACGATGAGCTGTGTAACAGATTTTTATTTCTTTTCCTACCTTATTCCAAGTATCTAAATATAAGGTCCCTTGATCAGAAAACCAAGGACTGATTTCTTGTACAAAACTTAAAAATTCTGAAACCTGTTTTCCCCTTCTTTTGCGTCTTTTGTCCTTATAGAGTGTTTCAGAATTTGAATAAAGTTTCCTCTCCTTTGATTCAGCCTGAGCCATTATTACTCACTTTCTGACCCAGCCTTATCTTACACCAGGGGATCTGCAGCACCCTTATTATTAAGATCCCAGTTACCCCGAAGAGCAAAAGTTTCTGGACTTACCCGTCTTCAGGTCCCTGTCTCGGGGACCACCTGCCAGAGTCCAGCTCAAGCTCAGTCTGGGGCCTGAAGTCGTGAAGGTAACTGCGGTGGTAGAAATGACTATAAAAGTAACCACAGTTGTGGTTCTAGTAGAGGCTGTTGACTGACACGCTCAGGAGAGGTAAGCCCAAATATCTTCTTTTTCTTTTCTCTCTCTCAGCAGCCTTCTACAAAATTTATTCATAATTAGAAAGCTTACAATAGCAATAAAGCATCAGACCATAAATCAAACCATGAATTTGCACAATATTTTTCAGTATTTTCAATAATCACAGTAAAAGGAATGTACAAAGTTCAATGATTAAATTTTTTAACATAGCCAAGCAACGTCTTTATAGTTTTCTTTATAGCCTTGCAGTTTCTGTTTTACCCCAGACATGTAATACAGTCTGTCCCCATTTTCCCTTTAATACATTGATTTTAATATTTACAGGTTGGCGTGTATAGTTGAGAAAATTATTTTTTCTCATGGGAACGGGAATAACCAGCTCTTTTTATTTATCGTCTAACCAATTTTCCAATTTATCTTTCTCCTCTCCCTTTTGCTATTTCTTTGCTACACTTCTATAGGACTGGTATGTTTTGTTGGGGACATATTCTCTTTGTTTTTCTTATTATTTGGTTTTTGCAATCACTTTTAGTCTTGGTAAAAGAATAGGCAATTTTTCTTCAGAGGTCATGCACCACCAACCACCAGCTGACCTAGCAAATCTTTCTATCCAAGACGGATTTTCCCTAAGCCAAGAAGATTTTCCTTATACCAAACTTTAGTCTCAAGAGTTCCTTGTTCAGGATTAAAATAATAAACTCCTGTAGAAGGCAGCAGGGCATCTAGAGTTTGCCTGCTATATTTTCCTTTTGTGGGAAACCAAGCCTCATTATTAATCACAAATGCAGGTCCAAATGACATCATATTTGTACATGGAACTCGTCTATCTTTTTATTTTCATTTTGTTTCAATAACATGGTAATTCTGCTGAAGGAAGAGATTTTCCCGGTTTATTTTCCCATTCCATCATCAGAGTTGGTTATCAAAATACTTAAAGAAGAGAAAGTTATACAAATCAGAAAAATCAGGAGTAATTGGGGAAGGGACATGCACCAAAAGAGTAGCGGTCATCGGCGTTCAGCTGGAACTTTGTCAAACAAAACACTTATGAAGAAAAACAGAACCCTTGGAGCCAAAATATTGCTCCAATGTGTCATCAAAATGTTACAATTTGACTCACAATGTTCCATTGTGACATCACAATGCTTACTGTGCCATCAAAATGCTCCAATGTACCAACGCTATGGCCACATGTGCCATTATATGGCTTCAATGTGCCTTCACAATGTTACAATATGACTTCACAATGTTCCATTGTGCCATCACAATGCTTACTGTGCCATCAAAATGCTCCAATGTACCAACGCTATGGCCACATGTGCCATTATATGGCTTCAATGTGCCTTCACAATGTTACAATATGACTTCACAATGTTCCATTGTGCCATCACAATGCTTACTGTGCCATCAAAATGCTCCAATGTACCAACGCTATGGCCACATGTGCCATTATATGGCTTCAATGTGCCTTCACAATGTTACAATATGACTTCACAATGTTCCATTGTGCCATCACAATGCTTACTGTGCCATCAAAATGCTCCAATGTACCAACGCTATGGCCACATGTGCCATTATATGGCTTCAATGTGCCTTCACAATGTTACAATATGACTTCACAATGTTCCATTGTGCCATCACAATGCTTACTGTGCCATCAAAATGCTCCAATGTACCAACGCTATGGCCACATGTGCCATTATATGGCTTCAATGTGCCTTCACAATGTTACAATATGACTTCACAATGTTCCATTGTGCCATCACAATGCTTACTGTGCCATCAAAATGCTCCAATGTACCAACGCTATGGCCACATGTGCCATTATATGGCTTCAATGTGCCTTCACAATGTTACAATATGACTTCACAATGTTCCATTGTGCCATCACAATGCTTACTGTGCCATCAAAATGCTCCAATGTACCAACGCTATGGCCACATGTGCCATTATATGGCTTCAATGTGCCTTCACAATGTTACAATATGACTTCACAATGTTCCATTGTGCCATCACAATGCTTACTGTGCCATCAAAATGCTCCAATGTACCAACGCTATGGCCACATGTGCCATTATATGGCTTCAATGTGCCTTCACAATGTTACAATATGACTTCACAATGTTCCATTGTGCCATCACAATGCTTACTGTGCCATCAAAATGCTCCAATGTACCAACGCTATGGCCACATGTGCCATTATATGGCTTCAATGTGCCTTCACAATGTTACAATATGACTTCACAATTTCCATTGTGACATCACAATGCTCTACTGTGCCATCAAAATGCTCCAATGTACCAACGCTATGGCCACATGTGCCATTATATGGCTTCAATGTGCCTTCACAATGTTACAATATGACTTCACAATGTTCCATTGTGCCATCACAATGCTTACTGTGCCATCAAAATGCTCCAATGTACCAACGCTATGGCCACATGTGCCATTATATGGCTTCAATGTGCCTTCACAATGTTACAATATGACTTCACAATGTTATATTTGGCAAACACAATTCTCATTTTGCAATCACACAGTGCCATTGTGTCTTTCCTATGGTCCATTGTGTCATAACCATGCTTAATATACAAACACTGTGCTCAGTGTCCCCTCACAATCACTCAATGTGATATCACAATGCTCCAATATGCCATCACAATGTTAAAACATGACTTCACAATATTCCATTGTGACAACACAATGCTCCAATATGCCAACACTATAGCCAAATGTGTCATTTTATTGCTCCAGTGTGCCATCACAACTTCACAATATGATTTCACAATGTTTCATTGTGTCACCACAATTCGCCATTGTGTCATTCCAATGATCCAGTGTCGTCCTCATGCTCAATATGCAAAAGGGTGCTCAGTGTCCCTTCACAATCCCGCAATGTGACATCACAATATTACAGTATGATCTCACAAGGTTCCATTGTGAAATCACAATGCTCCAGTGTGCCAACAGTCTGGCCAAATGTGCCATTATATTGCTCCATTGTGCCATTACAATGTTAAAATATGACTTCACAGTGTTCCATTTTCCCAACACACTTCATTGTGCATTCACAATCTGCCAGTGTGTCATTACAATGATCCACTGTTTTGACACCATGACCATATGCAAACACGTTGTCAACGTCCCCTCATAATCCTCCAATTTGACATCACAATGTTCCAATGTGATTTCACAATGCTCGAATGAGACATTACAATGCACCTATGTGACATCACAATGCATAAATATGCCAACACAATGGCCCCATGTGCCATTATATTGCTCCAATGTGCCTACAAAATAGTATAATATGAATTCACATTGTTCCATTGTACCATCACAATGCTCATTATGCCATTGCAATGCATCATTGAATCATTACAATGATCCATTGTGTCATCAACATGATAAATATGCAAACACGGTGCTCAATGTCCCCTCACAATCCTTCAATGTGAATTATCATGCTCCAATGTGATACCACAATGCTCCAATGTGCCAACACTATGGTCACATGTGCCATTATATTGATCAAATGTGCCATCACAATGTTACAGTATGATTTTACAATGTACCACTGTGCTATCAAAATGCTCATTGTGCAACCACAATGCACCACTGTCTCATTCCAATGATCCATTCTGTTGTCACCATACTCAACATGCAAACACGGTGCTCAGTGTCCCCTCTCAATCCCCCAATGTGACATCACATTGTTACAAAATGACTTCACAATGTTCCATTGTGATATCTCAATGCTTATTGTTAGGTCACTATGCACAAGTGTGTCATTACCAAGATTCATTCTGTTGTGACCATGCACCATATGCAAACACGGTGCTCAATGTCTCCTCACAATTGCCAACTGTGACATCACAATGCTCCATGGTGCCATTACAATGTTACAATATCATTTTACAATATTCCATTTTGACATCGCAGGGCTCCAATGTGCCAACACTATTGCCCCATGTGCCATTTTATTGTGCCAATATTCCATCACAATGTTACATTATGATTTCACAATGATCCATGTGTCATCACAATGGTCCAATGTGACATCACAATGCTCCAATATGCCAAAACTATAGCGCCATGTGCCATTGTATTTCTATAATGTGCCATCACAATGTTACAATATGACTTCAGTATGTTCCATTCTTACATCTCAATATTCCAATATACCAACACTATCTCCCCTTGTGCCATTATATTGCTCCTATGTGCCATCACATTTTTACAAAATGACTTCATAAGTTTCAATGTGACATCACAATGCTGGAATGTGATGTCACAAGCTCCAATGTTCCAATACTATAGCCAAATGTGCCATTTTACTGCTCCAATGTGCCATCACAATATTACAACATAACTTCACAATGTTCCATTGTAACATCACAATGATCCAATATGCCAACACTATCACCCCATATGCCATTAAATTGCTCCAGCGTGCCATTACAATGCTACAATATGACTTCAATATGTTCCATTCTGACATCACAATGCTCCAATATACCAACACTATTGCCCCA
>NW_008331817.1:20763-21648 GCF_000622305.1 Nannospalax galili
GTGCCATCACGAAGTTACAGTATTATTTCTCAATGTTCCATTGTGATATCACAATGCTCCAATGTGCCAACGTCATTGCCCCATGTGCCATTGAATTGCTCCAATGTACTATGACAATCCAACGATATGACTTCTCAGTGTTCCATTGTGACATCTGAATGCTCAAATGTGACATCACAATGCTCCAATGAGCCAAAACTATAGCCCCATAAACCAATAAATTGATCCAATGAGCCATCACAATGCTACAATATGACTTCTCAATGTTCCTTTGTAGCATCATAATGCTCCAATATGCCAACTCTATGGACACCTGTGCCAATATATTGCTTCAATGTGCCATCAAAATGCTCAAACATGACTTATCAATGTTCTATTTTGACATCACAACGCTCCAATGTGACATCACAATGCTCCAATGTGCCAACCCTATAGCACCATGTTTCATTATATTGCTCACATGTGTCATCGCAATGTCACAATATGACTTCACAATGGTCCATTGTGACATGACAAGGCTCCATTGTCCAACCACAGTGTTACAATATTATGTCACAAGGTTTCATTCTGACATCATAATGCTCCAACGTGACATCACAATGCTCCAATGTGCCAACACTATCACAACATGTGCCATCAAAATGCTCCAGGTTGCCATCACAAAGTTACAATATGACTTCACACATTTCCAGTGTGATCTCACAATGCTCCAATGTGGCTCCAATCTGCCAATGCTATCTCACCATGTGCCATTATATTGCTTCAGTGTTCCATCACAATGTTACAATGTGACTTCAAAGTGTCTAATGTAGCATCACGATATTCCAATGTAAGATCACCATATTCCAATGTAACACCAAAATGCTCTGATGTCCAGTACTATCG
>NW_008331817.1:22823-30147 GCF_000622305.1 Nannospalax galili
TTCCATTATAATCCTGCAATGTTCCATCACAATGTTACAATATGAATTGACAATGTTCCAATTTGACCTCCCAATATTCCATGTGAATCCAACATGCTCCAATGTCGAGCACTATCACCCCATGTTCCATTATATTGCTACACTTTGTCATCAGAATGTTATAATACGAATTCACAATGTTCCACTGTGATGTCACAATGCTCCAAGATGCCAAAACTATCTCCCCATGTGCGTTATCTTGCTGCACTCTGCTGTCACAATGTTACAGTATGAATTCATAATGGTCAATTGTAACAGCACAATTGTCCAATGTGCCAACATTATCACCACTTGTGCAGTTATATTGGTTCTATGTGCCATCACAGTGTTAGAAAACGACTACACAATGTTCCAAAGTGACATCACAATACTCCAATGTGACATAACAATGCTCCCATGTAACAAAACTAGCGCCCCATGTGCCTTTATATTGCTCCAATGTGCCATCACAATTTTACAGTATGACATCACAATGATCCAAGGTGACATCACAATGCTCCAATGTGCCAACATTATTGCCCCATGTGCCATTATATTGCTCCATAGTGCCATCAAATTGGTACAATATGAATTCACAATGTTCCTTTGTGATATCACACTGCTCCGATGTGATATCACAATGCTCCAATGAGCAAGCACTATCGCCCCATGTGGCAAAATATTGCTCAAATGTGCCATCACAATGCTACAATATGACTCCCCAATGTTCCATTGTAACATAATAATGCTCCAATATACCAACACTATGGATGCATGTGCCATTATATTGCTCCAATGTGCCATCACAAAGTTAAAATATGATTTTGCAATGTTCCATTGTTACATCACAATACTCCATGGTGCCATCAGGAGGGGCGATTTTCAGGTGCCTTTATAAGCTCTGTAACACCTGTAATAAATGAGTCCCCACTTGACTAGTCTCCCCGTTGTGTCTGATTGTCCCTGGTACTGGGGGCAGCATGGGCTGGCAAATGGTGTGCTTACTCATCCCCAATAATCACTGCGCAGGGGTTGCTGGCTCGAACCCCCCACAACTGGCGCCCAAAGTGGGACTCGAAGGAAGGTGAAAAGAAGAAAAGAAAGAAAGAAGAAAAATGGATTGGGGCCTATTGCGAAGTTAGGAGTAAGTGAGACCTGGAAAGATGGGTAACGCAATCAATAAACCTGAGGACCCACCACTTAAAGCACTGAGAGATATGCTTAAAAGCAGGGGATTGGATCTGTAAATCTGGTAGCTCAAAAGGTTTGGGCAGAGCCTGTTCATTTGGCTCCCTGGCTACTTGGGGCTAATGTTTTTATTGGGGATACCTGAGAATCATGGGAAGAATTTGAGGAAGAATGCAGAAATGCAACAGAAGTGAAACCAAAAGTGGCCAAGGTAAGAAGTGGCACCTCGGGCATGCCCTGGCCAGCTTCAGGGCCTCCTGGCATCCATGAAAACAGGACCAATGGGTACCTTTATCAGAAGGGCGGGGTGGACCGGAGCGCATGGGGTTGGCGGTGAAAACCGCCCTACCGACCTGCCTTGAACTAAGGTGTGCACGAGTAAGGGGCCCCCATGAAAGCTGGGCAGGGGACTTCCCTCAGCCACGGGGAACATTTAAGAAAAAAGGAACCCACCATTGGCTCTGCACTGCGACTGGATCTGGGATGCCTGGGAAGGACCAGTTTGGGGAAGGTGACTGGGGGGGGTCGGGCCCGTCCAGTCTGGTCCTTCGGTGGCCGGGGATCCAACCCACCCCCAACTGCTACAGCCCTGCCGGCAGCAGTGCTGGCCAAATCCCAGGGCCTAGGGAGCCCTTAGTAAAAGCCTAAAATGCTTTCACTGACGGGGGCAGATTTGGAGCTGCAGTGATAGTATATCTGGGGGCAGATGAGAAACCAAAAAGATATTTCCACACTTGTGATGGCTCAGCTCAATTCAAGGAACTCATGGCCATTGCTTTAGCATTAACAAAGATAAATGAGCCCATGAATTTGATTTCTGACAGTCTGTATGTAGTCACTCTTCTTCCAGGGCTATTAGGTTCTCATATCAGATTGGATGGGAACCCCATTACTCCCTTGATGATTCAGATTCTTATGCTCCTTAAAGAGAGAGAAGGCCCTGTTTTCTTACAGCATCTTAGGGGGCACCAAGGTTTGCCTGGGCTTTTATCCCAAGGCAATGCAGAGGCAGACAGGTGGCTTCCACCCAGGTCCTGTCAGCAGGCCTGAATGAAGCTCGGAGGTTACATAACCTCACTCATGTAAGTTGGCAGGGACTTTATGAGAGATTTCCTCAAGTTCCCATCAAGGACCTAAAGAAGATAATACATACCTGTAAGTCTTGTCAACCCTTTCTGCATGTACCGCCTCTGCCCTGTCAGCAGGCCTGAATGAAGCTTGGAGGTTACATAACCTCACTCATGTAAGTTGGCGGGGACTTCATGAGAGGTTTCCTCAAGTTCCCATCAAGGACCTAAAGAAGATTATACATACCTGTAAGTCTTGTCAACCCTTTCTGCATGTACCGCCTCTGCAACAGCCAGGGGTAAACCCCAGGGGACTCAAGCCCAATTCCTTGTGGCAGACGGATGTCATACACTATGCTCCTTTTGGAAAGCTTAAGTATATTTTTGTGTACATTGAAACATTCTCACATGACTCTTGGGCTACCGCTCATACAGGAGAAAAGTCTAAACATGCTCAGTCTTATTTTCTCCAGTGCTTTGCTACGTTGTGACTGCCCCAAAGAATTAAAACTGATAATGGACCGTGTTTTGTGAGTACAAATTTACAAGGATTGTTTTCACTTTGGGGAATTCAACACAATACAGGAATTCCCTAAAATCCCCAAGGTCAAGACATTATAGAACGCAGCCATCAAAGCCTGAATATCCAATTACAAAAACAAAAAGGGGCAATGAACCCCCACCAAAAGTTGGGTATGGCCTTATTCACTGTTAATGTTCTTAATTTTAAAAAAAATCAGTTGGAATCCCACCTTCAGAAGCATTGGGGACGACAGGACCAGAGACCTGAAGTACCGGTAAGATGGAAGGACCCCATTATGGGATGATGGAGAGGCCCAGATCCATTGTTAACCATGGGTCGAGGCTTTGGCAGTGTCTACTCTACAGGAGATTCAAACCCCATATGGTTGCCTGCGAAAAACCTTAAGTGGGTAGGCCAGGATCCTACTGACTAGCGTTACGGTCCTTGGACAATAGTTCATGAGACAAAATTCCTCTCTTTATTGATATCCATCTGAGAAGAAGGACCCAGTTCCTTGGCTTTATTGCCAGTCAGTCTCTTTGCCTTTCAGACAACTGGCTGATTGGCTAAAAGGTACATGGTCTCAGAAGTATTTCAACTTGTGCTACACCATGACTTGCTTGTTTCTCTTGATAATGCTTATCTTTAAGTGTCTTTGCCAGATAATGTGGCGACAGAGGACCCAGGGAACTGCCACGGCCCACCCCCTCATGATTACGGACTCCCCCAGGAACCCCTCTGGTTGCCCACGGTTGGCTAACCGAGTTAGGCAGAGACCAAGACTGTCACAGGCTGGCATTACCCATGCAGCTGCCCTTAATCATGATGCATTTTTAACCAAGGATGGGTAAGATGTCCCATGATAAGCAGTCCTAAGACAGGACATGCACATGGCCAGGGGAATGGCCCAATGACGGGCAAGGATTGATCAAAGGTGACACAACCTAAGACAGGCAGAAATTCATAAGATTAGAGGAAGGAGATAGCCATCTCCCATCAGGGAGCCGTCTATGAGGTGGGTAACCCGTGAAATGAAGTCAATCCGGCCTTAAAATAAAAATAAAAGGAAGAGATGTGGAGCCCTAAATGCCCACCTTGCAGAGGTCCGAGAGGAAGTTTCTGGGGTGTGGCCTTATTTGCTTTAAAAGTCTGAAGGATACTTCCACACTGCTGAGGAGTCCATGATCAGTACATGACCATCCTTAAGATACACCCTCGTGGGAGGGAAATTTCCAGGTGCCTTTATAAGCTCTGTAACACCTGTATTAAATGAGTCCCTGCTTGGCTAAGCTCCCTGTTGCGTCTGATTTTCCCTGGTACTGGGGGCAGCATGGGGTGGTGAATGCTATGCTTACTCATCCCCAAAAATCACTGTGTGGGGGTCGCTGGCTCGAATGCCCCTCAACGTTGCTCCACTGTGACAAATCTATCATGCCCTATGCCACTGTGCTGCTCCATGATGTCATCACAATGTCTCAATATGACTTCACACTATTCCATAGTGACGTCACAAGCTCCTATGTGACATCACAATGTTCTAATGTGACAACACTATGCCCCATGTGCCATCACTATGCTCTATGGTGCCATCACAATGTGGCAATATGACTTCACAATGTTCCATTGTGACAGCACAATGCTTCAATGTAACATCACATTGCTCCAATGTGCCAACGTTATCATCCCATATGCCATTATATTGCTCCAATGTGCCATCACAATGTTAAAATAAGACTTCTTAATGTTCCATTGTGACATAAAAGTGCTCTAATGTGACATTACACTGCTCCAATGTGCCAACACTATCGCCCCATGTTCCATTATATAGCTCCAGTGTGCCATCACAAGGTTACAATATGACTTCACAATGTTCCATTGTGACATCACAATGCTCCATGATGCCATCATAATGTTACATTAATATTTCCCAATGTTCCATTGTGACATCACAATGCTCCAATGGGACAATAAAGTGCACTATGTACCTTTACAATGTTACAATATGACTTCACAATGTTCCATTGTGAGTTCACAATGTTCCAATGTAATATCACAATGCTCCCATGTGACAAATGTATCAGCACATGTGCCATAACAATACTCCATGAGGCCATTTAACTATGTGCCATTGTGTCATTACTATGATCCACTGTGTTGTCACCATGCTCAATATGCAGACACGGTGCTCAATGTCCCCTCACATTCCCTAATGTGACCTCACAATGATCCATGTTGCCATCACAATGGTACAATATGAGTTCATTATGTTCCATTGTGAATCACAGTGCTCCAATGTGACATCACAGTGCTCCAATGTGCCAACACTATAGTCCCATGTGCCATTATTTTGCTCCAATGTTCCATCAAAATGTAACAATATGACTTCACAATGTTCCACTGTTACCTCACAGTGCTCCTTGGTGTCCTCACTATGTTACAATATGATTCACAATCTTCCACTGTGAAATTACAATGCTCCATTATGTCATTATGATGCTCAAATGAGCCAACACTGTCATCTCAGGTCCCATTATGTTCCTCCAACTTCCCATCACAATCTTAAAATATGACTTCTCAGTGTTCCATTGTGACATCAAAATACTCCATTGTGATATCACAACGCTCCAATGTCCAGCACTATCAAACCACGTGCATTATATTGCCAGACTTTGTCAACACAATGTTTCAATATGCCATCACAATGCTTTAATCTGACAACATATGACTTCACATTGCTACAATGTGACATCACAATGATCCAATGTGCCAAAACTATCGTCCCATCTGCCATTATGTTTCTATAATGTGTCACCACAATGTTACTATATGACTTCACAATGTTCCAATGTGACATCACAATGCTCCAACGTGATATCACAATGCTGCAATGTGCCAATGCTATTGCCCCATGTGCCATTATAGTGATGCGTTTTGCCATCACAGTGTTACTATATCACTTCAGACTGTTCCAATGTGACATCACCATGCTCCAATGTGACATCACAATGCTCCAATGTGCCAACACTATCGCCCCATATGTCATTATATTGCTCCAATGTGCCATTACAGTCTTATTATATGACTTTAAAATGCTCCAATGTGATATCACAATGCTGCAATGTGACATCATAATGCTCCAATGTGCCAATGATATAGCCCCATGTGCCATTATATTGTTCCAATTTGCCATTATAATGTGACAGTATGACTTCTTAATGTTCAACTGTGACATCACAATGTACCAATGTGACATCAGAATGCTTGAATGTGCCAGCACTTCCGACCCAGGTGCCATTATATTGATCCAATATCCCATCACAATGTTACAATATGACTTCACAATGCAATGTTACAATATGACTTCACCATGTTCCACTGCGACATCACAATTCTCCAGGGTGCCATTCCAACGTTACAATATGACTTCACAGTGTTCCATTTTGACTTCCCAATGCTCCAATATAACATCAGAATGATCCAATATACCAAAACTTTTACCCCACGTCATTATGTTGCTCCAATGTGCCATGAAAATGTTACAATATGATGTCATAACATCACAGCACTCCATTTTGACATCACAATGCTCCAGTGTGCCAGCACTATCTCTCCATGGGCCATTATATCGCTCCAATGTCCCAACACAATATTACAATAAGACTTCAAAATATTCCGTTTTCAAATCACAGTTCTCCAATGGGACATCACAATGAGCCAAAGTGCCACCACTCTCACTCCATGTGACATTACATTGCTCGAATGTGCCAATGCAATGTAAGAATATGATTTCACTACGTTCCAATGTGACATCACAATGATCCAATATGACATCACAATGCTCAACGTGCCAACACTATCACCCCATGTGCCAACATATTCCTCCAATGTGCAATTACAGTGTTACAATATGACTTCTTAATGGTAGGTACATTGTGACACAACAAGGCTCCAATGTGACATCACAATGCTCCAATATTCCAACATTATCTCCCCATGTGGCATTATATTGCTCCAATGTTACATCACAATGTAAAAATATGACTTCAAAATGTTCCATTGTGACATTATAGTCGTCCAATATTACATCACAATGTTACATAATGACTTCCCAATGTTCCATTGTGACATCACTGTGCTCCAGTGTCACATGGCAATGCTCCAATATGACATCGCAATGTTTCAATGTGCCATCACACTGTTACAATATGACTTCACAATGTTCCAAATGCTCCAATCGCAATGTTTCAATGTGCCATCACACTGTTACAATATGACTTCACAATGTTCCATTGTGACTTCAAAATGATACAATGTGACATCACAATGCTTCAATGTGCCAACACTATCACCCCATACCCCATGTCAATACTCTATTGTGCCATCACAATGTTACAATATGACTTCAAAATGTTCCATTGTGACATTACAATTGTCCAATGTTACATCACAGTGTTACATTATGACTTCCCAATGTTCCATTGTGACATCACTGTGCTCCAGTGTGACATCGCAATGCTCCGATGTGAAA
>NW_008331817.1:32749-34390 GCF_000622305.1 Nannospalax galili
AGCAAATCTTTCTATCCAAGAGGGAGTTTCCCTAAGCCAAGTAGGTTTTCCTTACATCAAACTTTAGTCTCAATAGTTCCTTGTTCAGGATTAAACTCATAAACTCCTATAAAAGGTAGCAGGGAATCTAGAGATTGCATACTATATTTTCCTTTTGGGGGAAACCGAACCTCATTATTAATCACAAATGCAGGTCCAAATGGCATCACATTTGTACGTGGAACTCGTCTATCTTTTTATTTTCGTTTTGTTTCAATAACATGATAATTCTGCTAAAGGAAGATATTTCCCCGGTTTAGTTTCCCATTCCATCATCAGAGTTGGTTATCAGAATACTTAAAGAAGAGAAAGTTATACAAATTACAAAAACCAGGAGTAATTGGGGAAGGGATATACACCAAAAGAGTAGCGGTAATTGGCGTACAGCTGGAACTTTGTCAAACAGAACTCTTGTCAAGAACCACAGAACCCTTGGAGCAAAATATTGCTCCAATGTGTCATCAAAATGTTACTATATGACTCACCATGTTCCATTGTGACATCACTGTGCTCCAATATGACATTACAATGTTCCAATGTGACAACACAATCGCCCCATGTGCCATTACATAGCTCCAAAATGCCATCACAATATTACAATATGACTTCACAATGTTCCATTGTGCCATCACAATGCTCGTTGTGACTCACTATGCCCAATCGTGTAATTACTATGATCCACTGTGTCATCACCGTGTTCAATATGCAGATGGTGCTCAATGTCCCCTCCCAATGCCCCAATGTGACATCAGAAGTCTCTAATGTGTCCTCAAAATGCTCCAATGTGCCAACACTATGGTCCCATGTGCCATCACAATGCTCTATGGTGCCATCACAATGTTAAAATATGACTTTACCATGTTCCATTGTGATATCAGAGTGCTCCAATGTGACATCCCAATTCTCAATGTGCCAAAACTATCGCCCTGTGTGACATTATATTGTTCCTATATGCCATCAGAATGTTTCAGTAGGATTTCTAACGTTCCAATGTGACATTACAATGCTCCAAAGTAACGATGCTATCTCCCCATCTGCTTTTATATTGCTCTATTTTTTCCATCACAATGTTACAATATGACTCCACAATGTTCCACTATGTCATCACAATGCTCTACAATGTTACATCATGATTATGCAATGTTCAGTTGTGACATCACAATGTTCCAGGGTGTCATCGCAATGCTCCCATGTGAAATCACAATACTCCAGTATGCCATCACAATGCACCAAAGTTCCAACACTAATGCCACGCATGACATTATATTGCACCAATGTGTCAAGATGATGTTACAATTTGACTTCGCAATGTTCCAAGGTGACATCACAATGCTCCAGTGTGACATAACAATGCTCCAATGTGCCAACACTATCGTCCCATATGCCATTATATTGCTCCAATATGCCATCACGATGTTACAATATGGCTTCACAAAATTCCACTGTGACTTCAAAATGCTACAATTTGACATCAGAATGCTCCAATGTGCCATCACAATGTTACAGTATGACTTCAAAATAATCCATTGTGATGTAACAATGCTTGAATATGACACCACAATTCTCCAAAGTGCCAACACTATCGCCCCATGTGCCATTATA
>NW_008331817.1:34512-35353 GCF_000622305.1 Nannospalax galili
ATTTGACACCACAATGCTCCAATGTGCCAACACTAATGCCCCAAGTGCCATTATATTTCTCCAGTATTTCATCACAATGTTACAATACGCCTTCACAATGTTCCCTTGTCATATCACAATCCTCAAATGTGACATCACACTTCTCCATGGTTCACTCACGCTGTTACAATATGACTTCACAATGCTCCATTGTGAAGTAACAATGCTCCAATGTGACGTCACAGTGCTCCAATGTGTCAACACTATCACCTCATGTGCCATTGTATTCCTCCAATGTGACATCACAATGTTACACTATGATTTCACAATGCTCCAATGGGACCTGACAATGCTCCAATATGCCAACACTGTTGCCCCATGTTAAAGCACAATCCTCTACGATGCCATCACAATGTTAAAATATGACTTTACAGTGTTCCATTATGGTATCACAGTTCTCCAATGTGAGATATCAATTCTCCAAAGTGCCAAGACTATCGCCCTGTGTACCCTTATGTTGCTCCAATATGCCATCACAATGTCACAGTAGGAATTCTAGTGTTCCAATGTGCTATCACAATACTCACATGTAACAATAGTATCGACGCATGTGCCTTTATATTGATCCAATGTTCCATGACAATGTTACAAGATGACTTCACAATGTTCTTTTGTCATTTCACAATGCTTCATTTTGATGTCACAATGCTCCAGTATGACAATACTATTGCCCCATGTGCTTATATATTGCTCCATAGTGCAATCAAAATGTTACAATATGAATTCACAGTGTTTCTTTGTGACATTTCAATGCTCCAATGTAACACTATCGCCCCATGTGCCATTTTCTTGTTTCAATGTA
>NW_008331817.1:35583-44647 GCF_000622305.1 Nannospalax galili
ATCACAGTGCTCCATGGTGCCATCACCATTTTACAGTATGACTGCAAAATGTACCGACATGCAATTACAATGCTCAATTGTGACATTACAATGCTTTAATCTGTCAACACCATAGGTCCATGTGCTAGTATATTGCTCCAGTATGCCAACAATGTTACAATATGACTTCTGAATGTACCCTTGTGACACCACAATGTTCAAATATGACATCATAATGCTCTGATATGCCAAAACTATCGCCCCACGTGCCATTACATTTGTCAGGTTCTGACATGCGGGTAGGGAAAAAGGGGATCCTCAGAGCCAGCCAATAATCCGTTTTCCCTGGGGGCTGAGCGGGATGGTTAGTGTGTCGCTCAAAAGAAACATACAGAGCCTGGTGCCGAGACAGAGCAGGAACACACTTTCTTGTAGTGGGAGCTGATATTTAAAGGCAGAAACCACAGGTGGGAAACTGTGCTCATGATTGACAGGCACCTTCTGTGTAATTGACCTATTGGTCGAGGGGTCACACCCACTGTGGGCCAGGAATGAGGAAGGGCCCAACAGAGCCAATCCTGTACAGGTGATTGGCCTTTTCGTCCCTCCCCTCCAACCTCCACCAGTCGCCATCTTGGCAAATGATCGAAAGTGACCAGACAGGTGGGCCGACTCTAGGTCAGGCTGAGGAAGTGCCTCGGAACTCATAGGCCCAAGGTGCCACTGTGTCAAGGAGCCCCAACATCTCCCCCTTTATATATATATATGTATATATATATATCATGTCCTCTGTCTTAGGTTGTCTCCCTCTGGAGATCTTACCCATCCCTGAGTGACATGGAGCATGGTCGAGTGATCGGGTCTCGAGCCCTGTCTTAGGTTTTGAAGTTGCCCGTCTTTTGGTAACCATGATCGACCCCATGGCACCTGTCTTAGGTACATCAGCCTGGGAGGGATCTTACCCATCACTGGACTCGAGACTCCTGAGGGGCAGGGCATCCTGAAAGAGTTCCAGGAGGGGAGGCTCATGAGGTTCATTAGGGGAACAGGCCAATCTTTGATAATGTATCTCAACTTGGTTGACATGAAACACCTCAATTCTTTTCCTGATGAATGAGGACAATTTGTTAAGGATTCATGGGCCTAGGGTTAAGAAGGTCATCAACGCTAGAAGTGGTCCTATCAATGGGAGAAACCAAGCCCCCAGGGTGGGCCCTAACCCAGATAGCATTTCTCGGTTTTTAAAGCGGTCTCTTAATTCTTTTTGGAGATCCTTAAGAGATTTGACTTTAGACTCATTTACATAGAAGCAACGCTCCTCCCCCAGCAAGACGCAGGTGCCCCCTTGTTCAGCTGTTAGTAAGTCCAACGCCCTCTAATTTTGGAGTAACAGCCCGCCAGTGAGTTCATCTGTCTCTGAAGTGACTCGAGGCTGGAGGCTGTAGAGGCCATCGCCCTCTCCAGCTTATCTGTGAAGTCTGCTGCCAGGTGGGAAGTCTGGACCATAGATGCGACCAAGGTTCCTCCTGCCGCTGCCGAGAAAGCCAGACCCAATCCCACAAGGAGAGGGACAAAAACGGCTCTTTGGGGGCGAGGTGCCACCAGTGCTGCAGCCTTGTATTTTTCATAGATAAACCTGGGGAGTAACCATGACCGGAAGGCAGATAGAGGCAGATGTTTGGTTTGAACATTGGGTTAGTCTTCCATCGCACCAGAGGAGACTGGGTGGAGGGGCACAGGTTGCTCCAGAAAGAGTGACATTGTTTACACATTTTTCCAGGTCTATCTTAGGGGGTGTCGGATTAGCCTGGATAGGGTTGATGAGACAGCAGGGAAACGTCTCCATTTGTTGGAATAGGAGGACGTTTTCAAGGGGGGGCCCGATGGAGGCTGGCATGGGAGGGGGGCCGAGACTTGTGTTGATAGGGACAGCTGCCAGTAAGGAGCGAGTGGGGGATGCACAAAAGAAGCAATCTGAAGCATTAGGGTGTGTGGTGAGGGGCAGGTGGTCAACTACATATTGTATGTATTGGGGCCAGGTAATAACCTCCCTGAGTTTTTTTATCTGTTTCCTTTTCCTGGGATAGGATGTCATGATCTACTATAACCCCACTATTGGGGAGTGTCAAGGCCTGGGCTATTAGCCAGGTGTTGGAAGAGGTACTGGGGAGGCTGAAGCCACTGTGATGATAATATTTACCCTGTACTCCCAAGCACCACCTCTCATTCCAGGGGTCAGGCACAACAAACTGGAGTTTTTTGATGACCCCAAGCATCTTTTAAGAAGAGATGAGTTCCTGAAGTGTATGGGACCTGGCCTTCTTCCATCTTGCATCCCCAGGTATGGCACCCTCCATATATATTTGCCTCTGCTAAGCAACTTGGATTGGTGTTTCTATAGGGAAAACACATATAATCTGCAAGGTGATACTGAAGATTAGGCAATTCATTAATTATCACCAATTGGCACCCCTTAAGGGGGCAATCTCCTGTCCCCAGGATCTTTCCCTCCTTATTTGTAATGGTGAATCTCCAGAACATGATGCTACTTCTGTCTCCCTCTACCTCTGGGATGGATAGCCAGAGGGATAGGCTCCAATACACCGTCTTGGTCAGGATTGGGAACATTTTTTCCCCTGTAACGAAAGAATAGAGTCTCCCTAAGGGGTTTTGTACTCCTGGGGAAAAGGATTATTTATGGTTTTTGTGGATGAGTTTTCTTTAGCATTGCTGATTTGAGGAATATATTTGATATCTCTTGCCAGGATCCAAAAGGGCCTCTTTTCATCATGAGGGAATACACATCCAAACCCTCTTCCCACTGTAAGAAGTGGGTCTGGTCCTCTCCATGCTCCAGTGAGTGGGTCTCTCCATCTGACCAAAATGGAGCTGTAACTGGTAGATGAGGACCAATGTTTTTGGAAGGGAGAAAAATATTTGTCTTCTTTGGAAAAATTTAGAATATTTAAGGTAAATAAGGCCTTTTTAGTTGATCATGAGGAGGCAGGGACTCCCCTTTTTGTTTTTGTAATAGACGTTTTAAAGTTTGGTTGGCTCTCTCCACAATGGCTTGCCCCTGAGGATTATAGGGGATGCCTGTGGAGTTCTGGATTTTCCATGTTTGGAGGAATTTAGTAAATGGCTTGCTTGTGAAGCAGGGGCCATTGTCTGTCTTGATTTGATTGGGTAACCCAAGGGTGGAGCAGTGACTCCCCCTTTTGTTTTTGTAATTGATGTTTTAAAGTTTGGTTGGCTCTCTCCACAATGGCTTGCCCCTGAGGATTGTAAGGGATGCCTGTGGAGTGTTGGATTTTCCATGTTTGGAGGAATTTAGTAAATGGCTTGCTGGTGAAGCAGGGGCCATTATCTGTCTTGATTCGATTGGGTAACCCAAGGGTGGCAAAGCACTGTAATATATGACTAATTGCATGTCTGGATTTTTCTCCAGCATGGGCAGTCACCCAGCAGGCGTGTGAAAATGAATCGACAGACAGGAAGATATACTTTAATTTTCTAAAGGGGGCATAATGTGTGACATCGGCTTGCCACAAATGGTTGGGTTGGAGGCCTCGGGGGTTGACTCCCGCATTTTGGAGTGGGGGAACTTGAAGGAAGGGTTGACAGGATCAGCATGTGTGGATGATCTTTTTTAAATCTTTAACCGCCACTTGAGGAAATTTTTGTCTAAGTCCCCTCCAGTTGACATGTGTTAATTGGTGAAATTGGGTAGTCTCAGAGATTGTATAGCCCTGGCAAGAAGAGGCCAGTTGGTCGGCCATCCTATTTCCCTCAGGGAGAAGTCCTGGCATATTCTGATGACCTCTAAGATGTTGGAGGTATATTGGATTTAACCTGAGTTTAAGTAGTGTGCGGGCCTGAATCATCAGAGGGGATATAGGGTTGGAGTCTAACCTAATATGAGCGTCTACTAGGTGGGGCAGTAGATTAATCACATATAGGCTGTCTGAAAATAGATTGAAGGGCTCAGATATGGAATCCAACGCCATGACAATGGCAAAGAGCTCTTTAAATTGTGGCGATCCCTCAACCTGGCGGGAGACGGATTTAATGGGTACAGGAGTTTGTCCCTGTTTTTGGGGGGGGATAGATGACCAGAGAGGCTCCCAGATGCCCTCCATCAGTGAACACAGTTAAGAACTTAGGATTGGGTTGAGAAAGAAAAAGTCTAGGGGGCTCCCACTCCAACTTTGAGAAGGAGGTCATCCACTTATAAGGGCCATAGTGGCAGCCAACTTTGCCAAAAAATCCCTCCAGAGCCAGCGCAATTCTCTCGTTGTTTCTTTGGCCTCATGTAAAATCTGTCAATCTATAGGGGGTGATAATGGTATGAGGCTCAGTGCCAAACAACCGGACTGCTGTGTCCCTACCCTTGATAATGCAATCAGCAATTTGGCTGACCATGGAATAAACTCGAGGCGTTCCACCCACGGATAAGTGGATCCATTGTAATGGCTTGCCCTCTTGTGCCAAGACAGCAGTGCATAATGTGCTCCCAATGAAGAGACAAAGAGATATGGGAGCACTAGAATCAAATCTCTTTGGGGTGGCCTCATTTATGGATTGTTGGATTTTAGCCACAATTTGTAGGCACTGGGGTGGTAACTTTACCCTGGAGTTTAAGTCAAGGCCTCGCAAGAGGTCAAATAAGGGAATTAATTCCTCAGTAGATATAGGGATCCAGGGTCTAAGCCAATTGATCTCTCCAAGTATCTTTTGAAACTGAGGAAGGTCGAATGTATTCTGAGTGGCGAGTTGTGGCTTGCTAGGTGACAGAGTATCAAGTGAGAGAGAGGCCCCCAATAGCTTTAGTGGCAGAACAGTTTGGATTTTGTCTGGGGCTATGTTGAAATTATGGTCTTGTAGCAGGGCTATACATTCAGAAATTAGACAATGAAGGTCATTGGGATCCAGGCTCCCCAAAATTATATCATCCATGTAAATATAAAAAAGAACATCTGGCCTCTTGATCATAGAGGCAAAGATATGGCTTAAATAATACTGGCAGATGGCAGGGCTGTTAGCCATGCTTTGTGGTAAAACGGACCATTCAAACCTTAAGTCTGGCCCTCTGAAGTTTAATGAGGGCACTGAGAAGGCAAATTTTTCTGCATCTTTTGGATGTAGAGGTATTGAGAAGAAACAGTCCTTAATATTTATGGTGGCCAAGGTAAAGGAAGCAGGAATCGCGGGGATCCAGGGCATCCCTCTCTGGGGGGTGTCCATAGGGGCCATTCTCTTGTTGATTTCCCTTAAGTCCTGGAGGAGCCTCCAGGTCCCATTACTCTTTTTTATGACAAAGACAGGGGAATTCCAGGGGCTGGTAGAGGGCTTAATGTGTCCAAGATCTATTTGACCCTGAACCAATTGATGGAGCTGTTGTAGTTTATTAGAGTGTAGAGGCCACTGCTCAACCCATATAGGGTCTCCCGAGATCCATGTAATCGGGAATGGTGGGGGCAGAGCAGTGGCCTTTAGGATTGGGGGTGCACCCGGGGGTGTCTGTTTCTAAGGTATTCAAAGTAAGGGTCGTCCCTATAATTAGAGTGAGCGGCCCTCTCATCCCCAAATTGTTGTTCGACCCCCTCAAGATCAAGGAGGTCGTTGTAAAAGGCCTTGTAATCCGTAGTGATGAAGGCCTCGGCCTCCCCCAGAATATTCTGCTCTAAGAGATTAGCCGTTAACCCTGAGACAACCAACGGGATGATTTCTCCATGGCATCCATTGGGATCCACCCAAGGTAGCCAAGTGGCTGTCTCCCAAGAGGTGGATTGGCCTCGCACCCCAAAGAGGGGGAGCCAGGGACCAACTTCTAAGAGGGGGGAACCTCTTCCTTTCTAATCACAGTACCATCCGCCCCAGTATCAATGAGAAAATTGAAGGTTTTATTTCCAACGGTCAGAGTCATTTTGGCCCTCAGCCCAGGGATGAGAGGAACTGTCCAATGGGCTTGTACGCTTTTCCTCCCCTTATTTAACGGGGCTGGGGGGCGCCCCTCAAGGAGTTTAAAGGCTCTCCTCATATGTTATACTTTGATCTGCAATCTTTGGCCCAATGAAATCCCTTTCTACACTTTGGACACGGGGTACAGGGGGCATCCTGGGATGGTTTAGGGCTGTCTCTGAGACGCAAGTTAGGGCATTGTCGGCGGAAATGCCCCGTCTGGCCGCAATTGAAGCAGCGTCCCTTTTCCTGTGGATTAGAGGGCTCCTCCTTGAGGAAGGCGTCCTTGAGTGCCTGTGTGAGAGCCTATGTTTGGGCCTGAAGGATGGCTGATATAGCCTGGGTCTGTCCTACCTTGGTCCCCACATCTTTGGAGGCCACTATCCACTGGCTGATGGAACATTCCCTAAGCCCAGCACATGCCATACAGTGGTCAGCATCCATGCCGTCCCATATGAGCATCTTTGAAAATTGATCTCACAATGGCCCCGGGGGGAACTTTCTCTTAAGGCTTTTTTCAACTCTATCCACAAACTCGTGAAGGGGTTCCCCCACCTTCTGGTATATCCCACAGACAGCAGTTTCAGTGGGACCAGAGTCTAGCTTCTGCCATGCCAATAGGCCTAGGGCTCTGACCTGATCAGAATATAGGGGGGAATGGTGGCCTGTTGGGCCCCAGTAGCATAAGCGTCAGTACTTCCTGTTAGCATACTGAAGGTAATACATACTTAGGATTTGCAGCCTGGTTAGTCTCTGCGTGTTGACGGCACTCCTCTTTATATACAGCTGACCATTTGATAAACAGGGGACTAGGGAGGACAGCCCCAGAAAGATCCATCCAATCCCTGGCAGTGCCTGGCTGGTAGGCCAAACCTGGCAACAGGGTTTCTACCCAGGGGGATCTGGAGCCATCTTCGACGATGGCCATCTTCAACTCCTTAAGGTCGGAGGCCTCCCATGGATACCAGATGGCCGGGCATTGCCCCCCCGGGTTGACATTGATGGGATACAATTGAGGTTCCCTAAGTGGGTATTTTTCCTCATTGTTATAATCAGGCAGTGCTGTTGCCCCCAAGGAGGAATTTTGATTATCCCCCATCTCCCCTTTGATGGGGGGTTTAGAGGTCCAGGGGGCTGCCTCAAAGGGATCTAGGGAGGGGTAGAGATTCCCCCTAGGAGCTGGTGGGCTCTCCTTTCTTTGTAAGGCCTCCAGAAACCCTTTTTCCTTTTGTATGGCTTTCTTATTAGGGCGGGGGGTGGCTAGCTTGGGAGGCTCAGAGCAGCTCCCTCTCCTGTCGGGGGGCTGAGGGGGAAAACAGCCTTTAAGGGCTGAGATCTTGGGGAGAGCCCCCAGGGGTGGGATCTTACCCTTCTCTTCCTGGGACCTCTTAACGAGGTTTTCCACTCTGTCCCAGGTCTCCCAGTCAAAGAGATTACTAGCGGCAACCCAGGGTGCTATCTCATTAATGTAATCCCAGGCCTGGGTCACTTGTTGGTCTGACAGACTGAGACCACGACTCTTAAGCAGCAGCCTTAACACCTCAAGAGGAGAATCTAACTTAGAATTGGCCTTCCCCATATCTTATGGGGGTCACTCACCCGCGGACCGATTGGCCCATCAGTGGAGAATTAGTGAAGTGTCAGGTCGGGGTCACCAAATATCGGGTTCTGACATGCAGGAAGGGAAAAAGGCGATCCTTGGAGCCAGCCAATAATCCGTTTCCCCTTAGGGCTGAGCGGGATGGTGAGTGCGTGGCTCAAAAAAAACACACAGAGCCAGGTGCCAAGTCAGAGCAGGAACACACTTTATTGCAGTGGGAGCTGATATTTAAAGACAGAAACCACAGGTGGGAAACTGCACTCATGATTGACAGGCACCTTCTGTGTAATTGACCTATTGGTCGAGGGGTCACACCCACTGCAGGCCAGGAATGAGGAAGGGCCCGACAGAGCCAATCCTGTACAGGTGATCAGCCTTTTCGTCCCTCCCCTCCAACCTCCACTAGTCATCATCTTGGCGAGTGATCGTTAGTGACCAGACAGGCGGGCAGACTCTAGGTCAGGCTGTGGAAGTGCCTTGGAACTCATATGCCCAACGTGCCGCTGTATCAAGCAGCCCCAACAATATTGCCCCAATTCGGCATCTCAATGTTACACTATATCTTCACAATGTTCCATTGTGACATTACAATGCTCCAATGTGCCAACAGTATTGTACCATGTGACATTATATTCCACCAATATGCCATCACAATGTAACAATATGACTTCATAATGTGACATCACAACACTGTTGCCCCATGTGCCATTCTATTGCTCCAATGTGCCATCCCAATGTTGCAATTTGACTTCACAATGTTCCTTTGTGACATCACAATGCTCATTGTGCCCTCAACTCTGTGCAACTGTGTCATCACCATGATCCATTGTGTCATCACCATGCTCATTATGCAAACACGGTGCTAATTGTCCCCTCATAATCCCCCAATATGACATCACAATGCTCCAAAGTGCAAACATTATGTCCCCATGTGCTTTTAAATTGCTCTATGGTGCCATCACAGTGTTAAAATATGACTTTACAGTGTTCCGTTGTGATATCACAGTGCTCCAATGTGACATCCCAATTCTCCAATGTAATGGCACATGGGGCGATGCTGTTGGCACATTGGAGCATTGTGATGTCACAATGGAACACTGAGAAATCATACTGAAACTATGTGATGGCACATTGGCGCAATATAATGGTAAAGAGACGACAGTGTTGGCACATTGGGGCAATGTTATGTCACATTGGAGCATTGAGATGTCACATTGGAACATTTTCAAGACACACTGTAACATTTTGATGGCACTTTGGAGCAATATAATGGCATATGAGGCGATAGATTTGGCACATTGGAGCGTTATGATGTCCCATTGGAGCGTTGGAATTTCACATTGGAACTTTGTGATGTCATATTGCAGCATGCTGATGGCACCATGGTGCTTTGTGATGTAACACTGGAACATTATGAAATCATATTTTAACATTGTGATGGCACATTGGAGCAATATAATGGCACATGTGTACATAGGGTTGGCACATTGGAGCATTATGATGTTACAATGGAACATTGAGAAG
>NW_008331817.1:45089-46678 GCF_000622305.1 Nannospalax galili
ATGGCACAATGGAGCATTTTGATGTCACATGGGGAGATAGTGTTGGCACATTGAGCATTGTGATGTCACATTGGAGCATTGTGATGACACAATGGAACATTGTGAGGTCATAATGTAACATTGTGATGGCACATTGGAGCAATATAATGGCACATGGGGCAATGCTGTTGGTACATTGTAGCCTTGTGATGTCAAAATGGAATATTGTGAAATGATATTGTAACATTGTAATGGCACCATGGGGGAGTGTGATGTCACAGTTGGCAATTGTGAGGAGACATTGAGCACCATGTTTGTGTATGGAGCATGGTCACAACAGAATGAATAATGGTAATTACACTCTTGTGCATAGTGACCTAACAATGAGCATTGAGATGTCACAATGGAACACTGTGAAGTCATTTTGTAACAATGTGATGTCACATTCGGGGATTGAGAGGGGACATTGAGCACCGTTTTTCCATAATGAGTATGGGGACAACACAATGGATCATTGGAATTAGACAGTGGTGCATTGTGATGGCACAGTGAGCATTTTGATGGCACAATGTTAAATTGTGAAGTCATACTGTCACATTGTGATGGCACGTTTGGTCAATATAATGGCCCATGTGGCCATAGTGTTGGCACATTGGAGCATTGTGATATTACATTGGAGCATCATAATTCACTTTAAAGGATTGTGAGGGGATATTGAGCACCGTGTTTGCATATTTATCATGTTGATGATAAAATGGATCATTGTCGTGATGCAATGATGCATTGTAATGGCACAATGAGCATTGTGATGGTACAATGGAACAATGTGAATTCACATTATACTATTTTGTAGGCTCATTGGAGCAATATAATGGCACATGGGGCCATTGTGTTGGCATATTTATGCATTGTGATGTCACATTGGTGCATTGTGATGTCTCATTGGAGCATTGTAATGTCACATTGGAGCATTGTGGTGTCAAATTGGGGGATTATGAGGGGACATTGACAACGTGTTTGCATATGGTCATGGTGTCAAAACAGTGGATCATTGTAATGACACACTGGCAGATTGTGAATGCACAATGAAATGGGTTGGGAAAATGGAACATTGCGAAGTCATATTTTAACATTGTGATGGCAAAATGGAGCAATATAATGGCACATTTGGCCATAGTGTTGGCACAATGGAGCATTGTGATTTCACAATGGAACCTTGTGAGATCATACTGTAACATTGTGATGTCACATTGCGGGATTGTGAAGGGACACTGAGCACCCTATTGCATATTGAGCATGAGGAAGACACTATGGATCATTGGGATGACACAATGGCGAATTGTGGTGGCAAAATGGAACATTGTGAAATCATATTGTGAAGTTGTGATGGCACATTGGAGCAATAAAATGACACATTTGGCTATAGTGTTGGCACATTGGAGCATTGTGTTGTCACAATGGAATATTGTGAAGTCATGTTTTAACATTGTGATGGCATATTGGAGCATTGTGATGTCACATTGGAGCATTGTGATAGCACATTGGAGCAATGCAATGACACATGGGGTGATAGTGTTGGCACTTGGAGCATTGAGGTGTCATATTCAAGC
>NW_008331817.1:47121-50363 GCF_000622305.1 Nannospalax galili
ACTGTGATGACACATTGGGGAATTATGATGTCACAATGAACATTGTGATGAAACATGGGGATTGTGAATGGACATTGAGCACTGTGACAGCACATTGAGGATGGTGCTGACTGTGGAGCATTGTGAGGACACATTGGTACATTGTGATGGGACAATGTTGTATTTGAAGACATGTTGTAGCATTGTGATATCATAATGGGGGATTCTGAAGATTTCTTTGAGCATTGTGAAGTCACTTTAGAGCTTTAATGATGACATATAGGAGCTCTGTGTTTACACATTAGGGCATTTTCATGGTACATTGAATGTAGTTATGACACACTGGAGCACTTTGATAACACCTGAGCACTCTGATGTCACTTTGGAGCATTGTGATGACATATTCGAGAATTGTGATTTCACACTCGAGCATACCCTTAACACATTGGAGCATTGTGATGACATATTTGTGCATTGTTATGGTACACTGAGCATTGTGACGACACACTCGTACATTCTTATGGCACACTGAAGGATGTGATGGTGCAATGGAGCATTGAGAAGACATATTGGAGGATTGTGCTGTGATAGTTTGGCATTCTGAAGACATATTTGAGCATTGTGGTGGCATATTGGGGCATTGTAATGGCACAGTTAGGATTTGAGGGCACACTGAAACGTTTTGATTCCATATTGGAGCATTGTGATGGCCTATTGAGCATTGTTGTAGTACATTGGATCATTGTGATGTCAGGAAGGGGCATTGTGATGACACATTGATGCACTGTATGGGACACTGAGCAGTGGGATGGCACATGTGAACATTATGATGACATATTAGAGGAGAGTGATGGAATATTCAGGATTGTGATGACAAACTGAGGCACTGTGATGGCACAATGAGCACTGTGATGTCACAATGGAGCATTGTAATGCATACTGGAGCATTGGGATGTCACAATGGAACATTGTGAAGTCATATTGTAACACTGTGATGGCACATTGGAGCAATATAATGGCACATAGGGCGATTGTGTTGTCACATTGGAACATTGTAATGTCATATTGGAGCACATTGATGGCACATTGTGAGTCATATTGTAACATTTTTATCACACATTTGAGCAATATTTTGGCTCCAAGTGTTTCCTGGTTCTTCAGAAGTGTGCTGTTTGACAAAGTTCCAGCTGAATGCCTATGACCGCTACTCTTTTGGTGCATATCCCTTCCCTAATTACTCCTGGTTTTTTGTGATTTGTATAACTTTCTCTTCCTTAAGTATTTTGATAACCAACTCTGATGATGGAATGGGAAACTAAACCAGGGAAATATCTTCCTTTAGAAGAATTATCATGTTATTGAAACAAAATGAAAATAAAAAGATAGACGAGTTCCATGTACAAGCGTCATTTGGACCTGCATTTGTGATTAATAATGAGGCATGGTTTCTCCCTAAAGGAAAATATAGCATGCAATCTCTAGATGCCCTGCTGCCTTTTACAGGAGTTTATGATTTTAATCCTGAACAAGGAACTATTGAGACTAAAGTTTGTTATAAGGAAAAGCTACTTGGCTTAGGGAAACTCCCTCTTGGATAGAAAGATTTGGTGGGTCAGTAAAAAGCTGGAGGTGCATACCCTCTGAAGAAAAATTGCCTATTCTTTTACAAAGACTAAAGGCATTCAAAAAGCCCTTAAAGATAAATGGCATCAAAATAATAAAGGATATTGAAATGAAGAAAATAATCATATGACTCAAAGAGTACAAACCATTCAGGAAGAAAAAGCAAAAAGGAGAGGAGAAAGATAAATTGGAAAATTGGTTAGACAATAAATAAAAAGAGCTGGTTATTCCCGTTCACACGAGAAAAATAATTTTCTCAAGTATACACGCCAATCTATAAATATTAAAATCAAAGAATTAAAGGGAAAATGGGGACAGACTGTATTACTTGTCTATGGTAAAACAGAAACTGCAAGGCTATAAAGAAAACAATAAAGACGTTGCTTGGCTATATTAAGAAAAGTGTAATCATTGAACTTTGTGCTTTCCTTTTACGGTGATTATTGAAAATACTGAGAACTATTGTGCAAACTCATGGTTTGATGCTTTACTGCTATTGTAAGCTTTCTAATTATGAATAAAGTTTGTAGAAGGCTGCTGAGAGAGAGAAAAGAAAAAGAAAGAAGATATTCGGGCTTACCTCTCCCGAGCATGTCAGTCAACAGCCTCTACTAGAACCACAACTGGGCTTTCTGGTATATTCATTTGTACTGCCACAGTTACCTTCACCCCTTCAGGCCCCAGACTCAACTTGAGCTGGACTTTGGTAGGTGGCCTCCTCAGACAGGGACCTGGAGATGGGTAAGTCCAGAAATTTTTGCTCTTTGGAGTAACTGGGATCTTAATAATAAGGGTGCTGCAGACCCCCTGGTGTAAGATAAGGCTGGGTCAGAAAGTGAGTAATAATGGGTCAGGCTAAAACAAAGGAAAGGAAACTCTTTATTCAAATTCTGAAACACTATATAAAGACAAAAGATGTAAAAGTAGGGGAAAACAGGTTTCAGAATTTTTAAGCTTTGTACAAGAAATCAGTCCTTGGTTTCCTGATCAAGGAACTTTAGATTTAGATACTTGAAGAAGGTCGGAAAAGAAATAAAAATCTGTTACGCAGCTCATGGTCCTGAAAATATGCCTATACAAACATTCTCCTTATGAAATCTGATTAAACATTGACTTCCACGGAGACTGAAGTACTTCATACAGAAGCTTCAGAAAGCACATCTCTCTTGAAAGTACGAGACTCTACGACAAAAGAATTCTACTAGTAATTCTTCCTTTGTCAATGTAGTTGACATTTGTCTGTTGGAGATCATAATTATGATGAATTATCCCCTGACTATCAAATAGATTTAGGTGAGGAGGCTGCTAAATATCATAATGAACATTGGCCTCCTGATTTAGGAAGACCACCACCTATGGCTCCCCCTTATAAAAATAACAAAAAGCGGTTTAGAGCATTGGGATTTTCAGGGGCTATGAAACAGGCAACTAGACAAGGAGGAGCCTTTTTTAAATGTTTCCCTGTCACTTATGATGATGATGAGGAGCCTACTTATAAATTATAATAATTTTTAAAATAAATAATGTAATAAATATGCTATGATATAATATAATATAAATCAATAATAATATAATATAATAAATAAAATAATACAATAATATATGCTGTTGTTATATATATTATATTTAATATATAATAC
>NW_008331817.1:50542-53212 GCF_000622305.1 Nannospalax galili
GTATATAATACATCATACATATCATGCATATATGATACTATATATTATAATATGTAATATAGTATATAATATAATGTTACAATACATTTTTATAATCTTCCTTATAAATTATTGAAAGAGTTTAAGGAAACAGTTAATAAATATGGAAGGACTGCTCATGTTGTTACCTTGGTGGGTAATTTAGCAAGTTACTGGATGACACCTTCAGATTGGAGTCAAGTTTCATGATCTTGCCTGGATCGAGGACAATTTTTATTATGGAAAGTAGTATAAGAAGAACAGGTCAAAAAGGAATTAGGATACAGTAAATTTAAGGATGAGGCTGGAGAAATAGATATGCCTATGATGACAGGAGTAGGAAAATGGATAGACCCTATAGGACTAACAAAGTTTCCCAAAACAGCATTATTGCTGATATCCTCACTGGCTATTGAAGCTTGGAAGCAATTTCCTTCTCCTGGCTCTTTGCCAATGGGTATGAAAAATGTGAATCAAGGAGGAGAGGAACCTTATGACACTTTTGTACCTTGGTTGACTGATGCAGTAACTAAGGTGATTCCCCAAGAAGAGGCCGCAGGATTGACTATTAGACAACTGGCCTTTGAAAACACTAACACAGCCTGTAAGGCATTACTCAGACCTGTGAGAAGAGAGGGAACTCTTACGGATTTCTCAAATGCATGTGCATATTTTTCTCCTTCCTATGCACAAGGCATAGCTATGTTGTTTTATTAACATCGGGAATAGGATAGGCTCGTATTTTTTCACAGAACACTGAATCACCTATTTGGATTCCTGGTTGCCTCATTTGACATTATGACGGGACTCCCCCCATGTTATCCCAGCTTCCTCCGCCCTCAGACAGAAAATCCCAATGAAATTACAAATTCTCTACTGGAACAAAACTCGCCAGACGACTCTAACCTGGTCTCTCACCCGCTTCCTGTCTTCCACAATCTCGCCATCTCAAGACGACTGTGCTCACGTAGCAATTGCCGCTCCTGTTCCACCAGACAGAGGAATATTCCTACCTAGGGTCAACTTAAAGGAATTCAATGAACCTTTAATTGGAACCTTGTGAACTTGCCAAAACTTTAATTAATAAGCGACATCTTCTGGTTACACCTGAAAATTTGCTACTTGCTATGATTTCCTTGATCACCACCAAGGTATTTCTTGTTCTAAGTCCTGTTGCTACTGCTAATGATGCTTACTTGACTTATTTACTTGCTCCTCCTATATTTCAAATTGCTACTTGGGAGTATGCTTCTGTTAAGGTTACTACTAATGATACTCTTCTCATGGGAGGTGAAAGTAATGCCTAATTAAACATCAAAGGGGTAAATGTAACTTATGAAGACCACACTGATGGCTCTCCCATGTGTTTTTATACTGATTCTTCCTATCCTTTGACAGGTTGTTGCTTGTTCTCCTTAAGAACAGTAGTTGCTCATTCCCCATCTCCTGCAGGGAAATCTACAAAGTCTAATTTGTGTTTGGGCACTTACCCAGAGAGGCCCCCTGCTGGGGAAGGTAGTAGAAATATCTGGACATTTAAAGTACACATATTTAGGCATTCCTCAAAATAAATATAATGTCTCTCAAAATCCTGTACGTGCCTTGATTTCACCCTGTGAACAAGCAAAACTTATGGATAGGTCTTGGGATCACATTAATGATCACCATGGACGTCCTAATTGGTTTCCCTGTGGATTTCCTTCAAAAGCAGTTCATTTTTCTCCTTAAATTTACTCTTTATCACTGGCTGATTGGTCAATAAGTACTCCTGAATATGAGTAAAACACCTATCTATCCTCCCACACAAACAAGTTTATCTATGACAGCTATTCTCTCCCTACTGAGCCACTAAGGGCTTGGTATTCTCCTGGATGGGTTAATCCTCAAGTGTTCCTCTTTCAATCTCTGACAGACAACCCATTCAGAGGGACCTTTATAAACTCTTAGCTGCAACAGGTATGATCACTCTTCATCGCCCTTGCGGGAATCCAAAGATTACTTCCAAACCTTTACAAGCTTGTGTAGGTGCTCCCTTTGCTGTTTTATGGGAAGGTCCTCATGGTTTCATGCTTATCTCTCATAATTCTGATGGTTCTTTTTGTGGATATTGTTCTTACTGTATTTTGTCAAATTGCTTAACTAGATCAAATACTAAGGAAACTTGTTTTACATTACACCACCCTTCTTAAGCTATGCTTCCTGTTACTCTCTCCGAACCATGGCATACAGATTCAGGTGTTCATCTTTTTCATGATGCTACTACTGCACTCCAATGATCAAAACGTTTTGTTGCTGCTCTAATACTTGGAATAACTGCTTTAATTGGTGTATTAGCTAGCTTTGCCTTGTCTACCACAGCCTTGTACAAGAAATTCATACAGAATATCATGTTAATCAACTTTCGAAAAATGTCTCTGTAGCATTGATGATTGAGGAACATATTTATCAGGGAATTCAGGAAAGGTTAAACACTCTAGAAGAGGCAGTGTTATTTATGGGTAATCAATTAAATAATATTAAGGTTCAACTTCAGGTTCAATGTCATACAGCCTTTTACATATAATTTCTCAGATCATGAATGGAATAGAGTTAATCTTCATCTACAAGGAGTATGGAATAACTCTGATATAGGACTAGATATTTATAACTTAT
>NW_008331817.1:53917-55109 GCF_000622305.1 Nannospalax galili
CCTTCTGCCTTTTACAGGAGTTTATGATTTTAACCCTGAACAAGGAACTATTGAGACTAAAGTTTGGTATAAGGAAAAACTACTCGGCTTAGGGAAATTCCCCCTTGAATAAAAAGATTAGCTAGGTCAGTAAAAAGCTGGTGGTGCCTGACCTCTGAAGAAAAATTGCCTATTCATTCACCAAGACTAAAAGCGATTCACGAAGCCCTTAAAAATAAATGGCAACAAAATAATAAAGGATATTGAAATGAAGAAAGTAATCATATGACTCAAAGAATACAAACCAATCAGGAAGAAATAGCAAAACGGAGAGCAGAAAGATAAATTGGAAAATTGGTTAGACAATAAATAAAAAGAGCTGGTTTTTCCCGTTCCCATGAGAAAAGTAATTTTCTCATATATGCAGGCCACCTATAAATATTAAAATCAAAGAATTAACGGGAAAATGGGGAAAGGCTGTATTACACGCAACTATGGTAAAACAGAAACTGCAAGGCTATAAAGAGAACAATAAAGACATTGCTTGGCTATGTTAAGAAAAATTTAATCATTGAAATTTGTATGTTCCTTTTACTGTGATTATTGAAAAATTTGTATACCGAGAAATATTGTGCAAATTCATGGTATGATGTATGGTCTGATGCTTTGCTGCTGTTGTAAGCTTTCTAATGGAGATAAAGGTTGCAGAAGGTTGCTGAGAGTGATAGAAGAAAAATAGGAAGAAGATATTCAGGCTTACCTCTCCCAAACTGGTCAGTCAACAGCCTCTACTAGAACTGCAGCTGTGGTTTCTGATATTGTCATTTCTACCGCCACAATTAATTTATGATGTATGGTCTGATGCTTTGCTGCTGTTGTAAGCTTTCTAATGGAGATAAAGGTTGCAGAAGGTTGCTGAGAGTGATAGAAGAAAAATAGGAAGAAGATATTCAGGCTTACCTCTCCCGAACTGGTCAGTCAACAGCCTCTACTAGAACTGCAGCTGTGATTTCTGATATTGTCATTTCTACCGCCACAGTTAATTTTACCCCTTCAGCCCGGGCTCAGCTGGAGGTGGACTCTGCCACAATATAATGTCACATGGGGGGATTCTGAGGGTACATTGAGCACCGTGTATGCACATTGAGAATGGCGATGAAAAAATGGGTCATGGTAATGACATGATTGCGCATTGTGATGGCAAAATGAGCAT
>NW_008331818.1:0-813 GCF_000622305.1 Nannospalax galili
CCCATCTTCGGGTCCACCTTCCAGAGTCCAGCTCAAGCTGAGTCTGGGGCCGTAAGGGGTGAGGGTAACAGCGGTGGTAGAAATGACTATAACAGAACCCACAGTTACGGTTCTAGTAGAGGCTCTTGACTGACCTGCTCAGGAGAGGTAAGCCCGAATATCTTCTTTCTTTTTCTTTTCTCTCTCTCAGCAGCCTTCTACAAACTTTATTCACAATTAGAAAGCTTACAATAGCAGTAAAGCATCCGACCATAAATCAAACCACGAATTTGTACAATATTTCTCAGTATTTTCAATAATCACAGTAAAGGGAAAGTAAAAAAGTCAATGATTTAATTTTTCTTAACATAGCCAAGAAACGTCTTTATTGTTTTCTTTATAGCTGTGCAGTTTCTGTTTGACCATAGACATGTAATACAGTCTGTCCCCATTTTCCCTTTAATTCTTTGATTTTAATATTTACAGATTGGCGTGTATATTTGAGAAAATTATTTTTCTCATGGGAACGTGAATAACCAGCTCTTTTTATTTATTTTCTAACAAATTTTCCAATTTATCTTTCTCCTCTCCCTTTTGCTATTTCTTCCTGAACGGTTTGTATTCTTTGAGTCATATGATTATTTTCTTCATTTCATTATCCTTTATTATTTTGTTACCATTTATCTTTAAGGTCTTTTTGAGTCGCTTTTAGGCTTTGCAAAAGAATAGGACATTTTTTTTCAGAGGTCATGCACCACCAGCTTCTTACTGACACAGCAAATATTTTTATCCAAGAGGGAGTTTCCCTAAGCCAAGTAGATTTTCCTTATATCA
>NW_008331819.1:0-108 GCF_000622305.1 Nannospalax galili
TATGTGTGTTTGTGTATATGTTTGTGTGTATGTGTGTGCATATGTGTGTATATGTGCGTGTATATGTGTTTGTATGTGTGTATGTGTGTATGTGTGTATGTGTGTGTA
>NW_008331819.1:640-714 GCF_000622305.1 Nannospalax galili
TTGTGTGTGTATGTGTATATATCTGTGTTTGTGTATGTGTGTGTGTATGTGTGTGTATGTGGGTGTATGTCTGT
>NW_008331820.1:0-335 GCF_000622305.1 Nannospalax galili
TTTCCCTTCCCTGCCCTGACATCTTTCCCTTCCCTGACATCTTTCCCTTCCTTTCCCTTCCCTGACGTCTTTCCCTTCCCTGCCCTTCCCTGACATCTTTCCCTTCCCCGAGGGAAAGGTACCCCGTGCAAAATAAAGCTGTATCCCGCTGAGAATTCTATCTGTGCCTCGGTCCATCCTCCATCCATCAGCTTGCTCTCGCCAACATTTTTACTTATCAGATACCATTTCTGTAAGAAGTGAATAGAGCCTTGAAGCAGTCCTAGTCAGAGACCTGGGGAAATGATAATGAGGCATCAAGGCAGTGAAATGCCTCTTCCTGCAGGGCTTCTGAA
>NW_008331821.1:0-225 GCF_000622305.1 Nannospalax galili
CATCGAACAAAAATGAAAGAAGCATAACCCCTCCCAAAAGACAAACATGAGCACAGAATTACATGAGCACAAAATTACATTACAGTGTTGTTTTCTCCTCTGATAATTTCACTTTATGAGAAGTGAGACTCATTCACACAAAGTTAACACACACAGACATAGCAGTTCCCCAACGAACTCTACATATGAGCAAGAAATTCTGTAAGAAAAATATTCTCACCAACA
>NW_008331822.1:0-975 GCF_000622305.1 Nannospalax galili
AAAACAGAAAAGGACTCATCAGCTACAACGTCTAAATGGTCCTTTGTTGTGGGCCAGTGAGATGGTTCAGTGGGTAAAAGCACTTGCTGCCAAGTCTGATGACCTGAGTTCAAACTCCAGAATCTATATGATGGAAGGAGGGAACCAAGTCCTGCAAGTTGTCCTTGATCTCCACATGCACACTGTGACACAAGTGCATGTGTGCGCGCGCACACACACACACACACACACACACACACACACAAAATAAAATAATTTTTTAAATTTGTTGTTCATTCGCTAGTTCTTCCTTGGAGGGCGAGCTGGACAGCTTCAGCTGTCAACTTGACACACTTAATTGAAGCATTTCCTCCATTGGATCGGCCCGTGGCTGTGTCTGTGGAGAATTTTCTTGGTTGGTGTGTGATGTGGAAGAGCCCAGCCTATTGAGTGGTGCCACCCCTAGGCAGGTAGTCCTGTGTTGTATAAGAAAGCAGGCTGAGCACAGGCCAGAGGAACAAGCCAGTAAGCAGGGTTCATCCATGGTCTGTGTTCCAGGTTCCTGCCCTCAGTGATGAACTGTGACCCAGGAGATGGGAGGTGAAACAAACCCTTTCCTCCCCAGGTTGGTTTTGGTCAGTGTTTTTATTACATCAATAGAAACAGATTAGGACAGAAGTTGGCATCAGGATCACGGGTATTACTATGACGGACCTGACTGTGCTTGGGAGGGTTGTAAAAGTCTTTGAAGCTTTGGACTGGAAGAGAGCTTGGAACTCAGTTCTGTAGGAACCTGGAAGATAATGCCAAAAGAGATGTAGACAGTGGGGGCCTGGCTTGTGAAGCTTCAAATGGAAACAGAGACTCTTTCCAGGGCTGTTTATGTTGAAAAGTGTTTGGAAATGAAACCTTTTGTACTTTACTGAGATAGTTGATGCTGTTTTAGCTGGGGCTGAAAATCAGCTGTAAGTAACAGAAGACCAGCATCGCTGACGT
>NW_008331823.1:0-710 GCF_000622305.1 Nannospalax galili
AATGCCACTGGACAAACCAGAGGCCCGAAACAAGCATATTGTGCAGGACCACTGCTTATGTGCTGAGGCACTCACCTGTAGAAAGGTTTGAAGGAGTGCTGTAGACCTTCTAACTTCATCCTCATGAATAGTAACAAAAATCTAAGTTTTCATTTAAAAAATGAATAGAAATGTTGAGCTGGAGAGATTTCTCAGTGGTTAAGAACACTAGCTGCTCTTGCAGAAGACCTAGATTCAATTCCCAGCACCCACAGAGTGGCTAACACCTGTCCATACCTCCATTTTCAGAGGATCCAGCGCCATCTTCTGACCTCCACAGGTATTGCATGACATGGGCGCACTTACCTACATGCAGGTAATATACACATACACATAAAATTAAAATAATAAATAAAATATTTAAAAATTATAAAATCTATAAAATATTCATTACTTCAGTTTCCAGCTGTGTCTCTCTTATGAATGCCCCTGTGTGCTCTTAACTTTGGAGATGAGGTCCTTTCACCGAGAGAGGACTTTGTGATTTTTTTTCAAAGCTGCTTCTGCTAGGAAAACCAAAAATCAAAACAAAACAAAACAAACAAGAAAAACCCCACAAAAAGCCAAACAAACAAACAAAACTAATGAAGAAAGCTGTTCAATAAGTAAATCCACATTTCTCTAGACTATAGACATGTATGAGAGTTTGAAATAAATTTTCAGTTTAAACA
>NW_008331824.1:0-23028 GCF_000622305.1 Nannospalax galili
GTGATAGTGACAGTGGTAGTGACAGTGACAGTGATAGTGGCAGTGACAGTGATAGTGGCAGTGTCTGTGTCAGTAGTAGTGACAGTGATAGTGACAGGGACAGCAACAGTGGCTGTGATAGTGACAGTGATAGTGACAGTGACAGTGGTAGTGGCACTGACAGTGACAGTAATAGTGATAGTGACAGTGAAAGTGATAGTGATACTTATAGTGATAGTGATAGTGACAGTGACAGTTACAGTGTCAGTGGCAGTGGCAGTGATAGTGATAGTGATAGGAGGTCACGTGCTGAGCATGGCCATATTGAGGGGAAGCCTCTGTTGTGACCTACTGGTCAAGAACAGCTCCTCATCCAGATAGCTTTCTGCTAGTTAGAGAACCTGGAATCATTTCCCTGTGTCTCAGCTCTACCACTTCCCAGCAGTGTGACTTTGGACATGTATTTCAAGCCCTCTGAGCCTCAGTTTCTCCATCTATTAAATTAAGTAAATGCTATCATCTCATGTACTCATCGTGAAGATTGTTAGTTATTCCGTTAGGCGCTTAGCATTCATTGGACATGGTGTGTTACCTTTTTTGTTATGGTGTTGCTGCTATTAAGCATGCCAAGAGCAGAAAATACTTTCTGAAATAGATAAGAAAATAATTGAAGTCGGAAGATAAACAAAAATCAAAGATGGCTTAGTCAGTAAAGCTCTTATCTTCATGTGAACCTGAATTCAATCCCCCAAACCCCTATAAAAATATTGGGCATGGTGGTGCATGCCTGTAATTTCAGCATTAGGGAAGCAGAGGAAGGAGAATCCCCGAGGCTTACTGACCAGCCAGGTTAGCCCAGTTAGTGAGTTCTAGGCCAAAGAGACGCTGTCTCAAAGGAGATAGATGGTGCTCCTGAGGATGACTCCCAAGGTTGTCCTCCTGCCTCAACACACATGCACACATGTATACACATGGACTCCACAAAGGTGTACTCCTCCCACACATGCACATACATACTCACGTATGCGAAAAAAAAAAAGTGAAAGCAGAGGCGCCCTGTCATTGGATCCACCCTCAGCTATTGATTTGTGAGTTTCTGGAATTGGTTTCCTGCATGATAGTACAAAGCCAAAAAGCAACTTTCAACGGATTTTCTTTCCCACAGAATGAAGTGGAGCTGGGGGAGCTGCTTCTGTCTCTAAATTATCTCCCCAGCGCTGGGAGACTAAACGTTGACATCATTCGAGCCAAGCAACTACTGCAGACAGATGTGAGCCAAGGTTCAGGTACAGTTCAAAGCCCTGCATCGCCCACATTTTAAGGACATGTCTCTTAGTGGAAGGATCCAATTTCTCTGCATTCTGGATGCTATTGATAAAGCCCTGTGAGGGCGGAGAACATTCAAGAACTAGGATGCTAGTTCAAAAAAGGAAAACAAATCAGGACGAAGCAGGCCTGTAGTGACATCTTGGGAGCCCCATCTTGGGAACTGTGACCAGTTGTGATGACTTCTGCAAAATCTGTATCTTCCTTGAACATAAAAATGAAGCAAAAAAACGTCTTTCCACACTGTGCCTGTAATACAGTCACCACCCTCTAGAGGGCAATAGTGTACAAAATGACTACATTCTAAGCAGCAGCCAAGGCTTCCCCCCACCATCCCTCCCCTCATTTCCTGGGTACCATAAATCTTTATAAATCCCAGCTCCGAAAGAACTATTGTATTAAGTGTTTACTTTCTGGCAGTTCAAACACATTTAGCGAAATGGCACAGATTCCTCCCCATCCGTAAGTGGCTTCTCCCGTGACAGCAGAGGATGTTTTTGTAAAAGTAGTCATGGTCACTGGGCCCACTTCAGCCCAGTGGTGGAAATGCTGTCTTCTCCAGCTTTTTTTTTTAGGAAAAAATATTTTATTTATTATTTTTATTTTATGTGTGTGAGTGTATTGCCTGCATGCATATGAGTGCACCCGTGTCGTGCAATGCCACAGAGGTCAGAAGAGGGCTTTGGATTCCCCTGGAAATGGAGTTAAGGACGGTTTATAGCCACCATGTGGGTGCTGGGAATCGAACCCGGGTCCTCTGCAAGGGCAGTTGGTGCTCTTAACCACTGATCCATCTCTCCAGCCCCATGTCTTCTCCAACTTTGATTGCCAAAGTATATTACTGTGTGCAATGAGGTGACAGCTGAATCGAGAATGCACCTTGTATTCTCAAAAGCCACGCTATAAAGTGGAGGTTTCAAAAGGACAGGTGGAAGGAATGCTATGATGCCTGGAGCTTCTGACTCACCACAGTGGGAGAGTCAGGATGATGAAATTATAGGGAGCCAAACTCCCTGGAATGAACTCTCAACTGCGCTGCTTGCAAAGATGGGACCTTGGAGAAGTTATACAGCCTCTACACTCCTCAACTTCTTCATCTCAAAAATTAACAACAGGATTTACCTCACTGGATTGTTTAAATAAATATTACAGTCCGTCGTCTATATGAATCCCTCTCTACACTATAAAATGATCTAAGCACGACAGCTCTAATTCTGTCTGCTCTTATCCTGTGTGAGAGCTGTGAGCTTGCTGACTTGGAAGTGGCTTTCTGTTTGTAGACAGGCTCCGGCCGGGTGCTGCCTCCACCAGCCAGATCTTAAACAAATAATTTCTTTTCTTTGAACTCTCCATGTTCTCATCTACAAAATGTACCTAAAACATGGGAGGAGTGTAGTAAGTGTTAGATGAATAGAAAGAGGAAAAGGGATGATCAGATGAGGAGATGGATGAGGAAATGATGGCTGGGTAATAGGACAGATGGATACATAAGTAAGGGGAGGGGTGCAGGCCTCCAGTAATAAATGGGTCAGTGGATGGATAGGTGCATGAATGAATCAATGGATGTATTGATAGAAAACTAATAAATAAGAGCTGGAGACAGACATGCCCCCAGGCCAATCTGATCTAGGAAGTTCCTCAATTGAGGCTCCTTTCCTGGATAATTCCAGGTTGTGTCATGTTGACAATTAAAGCTAACCAGGACAAGGATGATGGTGGTGGTGATGATGGTGATGATGATGGTAGGTATGAATGAATAGTAAAGCACCTGCCCAGTGTGCAGGAGGCCCTAGATTCAATCCCCAGTACCACTTACTGCAGAAAGAGGTGGAGGTGATAAGTGGTTACTCTAAGAGAAATAACAACTTGGATGGATGGGTGGATGGATGAACTGAGAGATGGACAAAAGTTGAATGGATGGATGGATAGAAGAGTGGATGAGTGACATGATGAATGAATGGGAAGCTGAAGGGATGAGGGATGGATGGATTATGCTTCAGTCTTCAACATTCTGCAATACTGTGTCTAATCCTCAGATCCATTTGTGAAAATCCAGTTGGTCCATGGACTCAAACTTGTGAAGACCAAGAAGACATCCTTCTTACGAGGCACAATTGATCCTTTCTACAACGAATCCTTCAGTTTCAAAGTTCCCCAAGAAGAATTGGAAAATGCCAGCTTAGTGTTCACGGGTAAGGTAACATTCTAGACCCTAATGAATCCCAGGTGAGGCATGTTCAACTTACTGTTTGGAAAACTGAAGGCATCTAGAGAGAGTTATGTTTAAGAACTTCATATCTGATGTTTGAGCCCATTTACTATTTGTGAACTAGGACATGATTCGTAGAGTTCTAGAACAAAATTGTTAGGTAATTGTTAGAAATCTAACTTGTGCTAGATGTCCCAGAACTTCGACATAATAACCAAAGACTTTGACAAGTTACTTTACTCATCTGAGTCTCAGTTTTCTCATCTATAAAATGTGGGTGATAATAGCTCTTGTTTTATGATTTATCAGATTGAATGATACCTGTTACGTATGTCAGCTTTGACAATGAGGATGATGATGGTGATAGTAGTGGTGATGGTGGTGATGATGATGATGATGATTCTGGTTTTGTTTCTGTTGCTATGACAAATACCATGACCAAAAGTGACTTTGGGGAAGAAAGGGCTTATTTGGCTTACAATTCCAGGTCACAGTCCATCACTGAGGGAAGTCAAGACAGGAACTTGAAAGCAGGCCTGCTTGCTGTTCTATACAGTGTTGCCTCCGACCAAATAACTCACTTTCAAAGCCCAAGAAGTATGGTAGGAACCATGGAGGATGCTGCTTGCTGACTGACTGGCAGTCTTATGCACCGTTAGCTTTCTTTTTTAATTTTATTTTATTATTTTTATTTTATGAGTATGAGTGTATTGCCTGGGATGTATGTAAGTGCACCCATGTCATGCAATACCACAGAAGTCAGAAGAGGGCTTCGGATTCCCCTGGAACTGGAGTTAAGGACGGTTTGTAGCCACCATGTGGATGCTAGGAATCAAACCCGGGTCCTCTGCAAGAGCAATCAGTGCTCTTAACCGCTGAGCCATCTCTCCAAGCCCCCGCAGTTAGGTTTCTTATACAGTTCAGGACCACCTACCTAGGGAAGGTGCTACCCACAGTTGAGCTGAGTCCTCCCTAAATTAATAGTCAAGACATCTCCCACAGATGTGCCCACAGGCTAGTCCAATCTAGGCAATTCTTCATTTGAGGCTCCTTTTCCAGATAATTCTAGGTTGTGCCAAGTTGACAGTTAAACCTAACCAGGACAAAGATGATGGTGGTGCTGATGGTGGTGGTGATAATGGTGATGATGGTGATAATGGTAATGATGATGGTGTTGATGATGATAGTGATGATGGTGGTGATAATGGTGATGCTGATGATGATGGTAGTAATGGTGATGATGGTGGTGATGATTGTTGGTGATGATGATGATGGTGATAATGGTAAAGATGATGATGATGATGAAGGTGATAATGGTAAAGATGGTGATGATGGTGGTGGTGATGATGGTGATGATGGTAAAGATGGTGGTGATGATGGTGATGGTGATAATGCTGATGATAGTGATGCTGATGGTCATGGTGATGATGGTGATAATGCTGATGATAGTGATGCTGAGGGTGGTGGTGATGATGGTGATAATGGTGATGATGGTGATAATTATGGTGATGATTCAAGTTGCTATGCCTAATAGAATATGAGGAAACGGAGTCACTTAACTCATAAAGGACAACTGTGAAAGGCTTTCTAGAGGATATAATATTTAAGTAGGTTATGTGCCACTCTCTGGTAGAATTTAGTCTACTTTTCTGGGCTGTAATTTTGTCTATTGTTTCAGGGTATATTGGTTATTTATTACCACATGATAATAAATCACCCTAAAATTAATAATGTAAATAAATCAGCAAACATTTATTATCTCATTGTTCCTGTCATTCAAGAGCCCAGGCATGAGGCTTGGGCTGGAACTCAGCAGAATGCTTGCCTAGCATGTATGAAACTCTGAGTTCAATCCCCAGCACCACATAAACCAGGTGTGGTGGCTCATGCCAATAATCTCAGCACTTGGGAGGATCCAAAGTTCAAGGTCATCCTTAGTTACATAATGAGTTTGTAGCTACATGAGACCCTATTTTTAAAAACAAACAAGGGGTAGAGAGATGGCTCACCACTTAAGAACACAGGCTGCTCTTGCAGAGGACCTGGTTTGATTCCCAGCATCCTCATGGCAGCTAACAACCATCCATAACTCCAGTTCCAGGGGAATCCAACACCCTCCCCTGACCTCCGTGGTCATTTCATGACATGTGTACACTTAAATACATGCAGGCAATACACTGATACATAAAATAAGAATGACGCTGGGGTGTGGTGGTGCACACCTTTAATCCCAGCACTTGGGAGGCAGAGGCAGGCGGATCTTTGTGAGTTCAAGGCCAGCCTGGTCTACATAGTGAGTTCCAGGCCACCAGCAGGGGCTACAGGGTACAGGGAGACCCTGTCTCAAAAAGACATAAATAAATAAATAAATAAATAAATAAATAAATAAATAAATAAATGAATAAATAAATAATAGAATGACAAAGAAAATATTTAAAAATGAAGCAGGCTGAGCTATTTGGTTCTGGCTGAATACATCTAACAAAGCTGCTGAGCTGATGTTGGCTGGGGCTGCAGCCTCACCTAAGGGCTTGTCTGCGGAGGGAGGATCTGCTATCAAACCCTCTCATGCAGTTGTTGGCAGGACAGTTCCCTGCAGGTTACTGGGGCTGGGGACTTCATTCCTTCCTGGTTGTTGTCTAGTGACTGTGGTCTTCTCCATGGGGCAAATCCTAGTGTGACAGATGGCTTCCATTAGTGTAGTCAAGTAAGGAAATGAGAGGGCAAGAGTCTTTTTTTGAAATTGAGTGTTAAAAATGACATCCAATCACTTTTGCCCTATTCTAGTCATCAGAAGCAACTCTAGGTATTTTGGTTTGTATGTGAAGTGTCCCCACAAAAAATTCATGTGTTGGGGGTTGGTCTCCAGCTAGTAGTACTATTTTGGGAGGTAGTGGAAACTGTAAGAAGAATAATGTGACTTTGGGTGGGTCTTTGGAGCTGGCATTCATGTAAAAACCAGGTAAGGCCACATGTGCCTGTAACCCCAGTGTTGGAGGGTAGAGACAGGCAGATCCTGGGAGCTGGTTGACTAGTCAGCCTAGCCAAAATGCTGAGTTCTGGGTTCAGTGAGAGACCCTGTTTCAAGGGAATAAGGTAGAAGACACCCAAAGTCCTTCTCTGGCTTCTGCGTGTATGGGTACCCATACACACATGTGTACCCCCCACACAAATACATAACATAAAAAATAAGAGTATAAAAACAACTCTTGTGGGAAAGGCTTTCTTTGCACAAACTTTTGCTTCTCAGCACACAGTTGTGTATGGCCATCCTCCCCTAAGACAGGTTGGTCCTGGCCTGTCTCAGAACCTGACACCTGGAGTATCTGCATCTGCTCAAGGGAGGCCTCTAAGGAAGGCAGCTGGTGAAGGAGGCTGTCCCATCAGGTTGTAGACTTACTTGGGCTCCCTCTCTCCAAGTTTCAGCCAAAGCAGAAGAAAAGAGTGGGCTGGCAGACAGTGGGAACTATATTGAGCCAAGACAGACACATCAAATCATGAAGCATCTATTCCCAAGTCTCTGCTGGGAACGAGGTCCTCCCGCTCTATACTTTGAAGAGCAGGGATCTTGAAGGACACTGACAGCCCTGTCTTGACACATCCTCCCTCAAGATTTATGACAAAAGTAGCATGTGCTTATTACACACAGAAAGAAAGGCATTCAGGGACAGAGACTGAAGGGCAGAGCAGTAAGTGCAGAGGCTGGAGAGCCAGCCGGGATCCCAACCCTGTTGCTCACCTGCCCTGGTGTCCTTATAAGGATCATCGCTGAAGGAAGATTAAATGAAATCAGGGAACAGTGCTAAGCACTGGGTGAGTACTCTGAGAAGCACTGTTCAATAGCATGCTACTCTATTTCTTATCCTGTCTCGAGGTCCTTCTTCCAGAAGTCACCACTTTTGAAATTCTGGTGTTTATCCTCCATGGTTTTCCCCTGGTGACCCAAACACTGTCCACATAGAGAAGATGAGGTCCTTTAAAAGGTTGTGCATGAACTATGAACTCATAGCAGCTGTGGCTTCCTGCACAAGACCAGTCACGATCAAGCCAGTCAACACTCCAGCACAGATGGGGAAGGGGCACACAAGGCCTCATGCCTAGCTGAGGAACTGATGGGGCTGCTGGGGGATGGGAGGGTCACTTTTCTTTGGGGGGGCATTACCATAGGTAGGTCGACGGTGCCCCAGTGTATGGCTTCACTCCCATGCGTATATGGGCAGCTATCATTGGACTTGGTGGGTTATTAATTGGAAAAAATAAGAGGACACAGTGTTGAGAGAAGAATATGGGGGTGTTACAGAGGAGTTGGAGGGGAAGAGTTGGGGGGGTTGAATGGGTTCAAAATACATTGTATACATACATGAAATTTTCAAAGAATAAATAGTAAATATATTTTAAGTTATTCATGAATTCAACAAATGTGTATTAAACACTTTTTCCATACCCAGATACTGTTTCCAAGTATTAGGTATTAGGGACAGAGCAGAGACCCAAGTGTGTGTCCTTGGGGAGGTCATTGGGGCCTCTTCCACAGCCTTGCTATTGTGAAATTAACAGTGGAGCTGTCAACCCCTTGGGAGCCCAGAAAAGATACAGAAGTACACAACAGTTTGGACATATTTGCAGAGGGTTTTTGAACCCTATGAATCTCATAGTTAGCCTATTAGGGAGAATTCTCTCTCTCTGTCTCTCTCTCTCCCTCCCTTTCCCTCCCTCCCTCCCTACACACACACACACACACACACACACACACACACACACACCCTCCCCCCACACACACACACACACACACACACACACACACACACACAGAGCCCCATGACAGTTTTCACTTGGGGACCCCATCAGACAGGGCCTGTATTCCTTCTTTTAACTGCATTTATTCACTTATATATTTATTTGTGTCCAGAGAACAACTTGTTGGGAGTCAGTTCTCTCCTTCTACCATGTGGGCTCTAGGGATCAAACTCAGGTCCTCGGGGTTGGTGGCAGGTGCCTTTACCCGCTGAGCCATCTTGCTAGCCTGTTTCAACCATATGAGCCCTAGGGCTTGTGCTTCTAGGGTTCAATGCCATGGAAATATTCATTCTGGAGGCATTTAGCATGCCCTTTCTATCCCATGATGTCAAGGCTACTTACCCCAGGTTACCCTTCAGCATCAGCTGCAGTTGTTTGAAAATGTGGTCAGTGGTCACACTCTATGGAGACTAGACCCCAATGCTGAGGCCTGCAGCAACTCCCCCCCATCCACAGTTTTGCTGTCTGTGTGTCTGTCACCCCAGGTCAAATGTATTCTGAAAATATTCAGTGGAAAATTCCATAGGTAGGTAGATAGATGGATGGATGGATGGGTAGATAGAGCATCCACATAACGTCACACAACACACTGATGTAATTTTTCTATTTTAGTTATTGTTTTTCTGTTTTTAGTTATTGTTGTTAGTCTCTCACTCCACCTCGTTTATAGGTAAACTCTATCAGAAGTATGTAGGAATAGGAAAAACATACAAGGTTGGTACCCTGAGCTGTTTGGAGCATCTGCTGGGGATCTTAGATGGTATTTCTGCAGTGAGAGGGGAACTACTGTATATATAAAGACAATTTAAAGTAGCCCAGATACATCTGATGCTTATCCAGAGTGCAGAGCCCAGCTGTGAGTGGGAAGCACAGCTGGCTGGCATCTTATGTGAAGGCCACTGGCTAGAATGTAGAAATGTGGATCTAGGCAAAGCCCCCCTTCCCATTGCAGACCCACAGGCTTCTTTCTTGCCTCAATTACCAACCGAGGGAGAGAGCAGTTGCCTCTGGAGGATCTGTATTCCTTCCCATCCCTGTGTTTTCAAACACTTCACAGGGACAGTCAGGTTGATCTGCAATTTAAACATTTGCTGAGACTCCCTGAGGAAAGTCTGTAATTAGCCTGAGGCGAAGCTTTCTGAACCGATCCCCTCATCCCCTCGAGGGAGGAGGGTGCTTCTGCCTCTTGATCAGGTGGGTGATTTCTACAGCTGAGGTTTGAAAAGAAAGGGGAAGGTTGCTTTTGCGACTCTACATGTGCTTTAGAGGCTTCCCGAAAATCCAGGAGGTTCAATGAGGGCAAGTGGAGTTGAGTTGGTCCCTGAGGTGATCGGCAGGGAGGGAGGAAGGTGAGGGTGGAGAGGGAAGCAGAGGAGGGGAGGGAGGGAGAGAGAGAGAAGGCTGGAAAGAGGAGATGGGAGGGAAGGAGGAAAGAGAGAGGGAGGAGGAGAGTAAAAGGGAGGGAAGGAGAGAGAAAGGGAAGGAGGAGGAAGAGGAAATGGAGGGAGGGAGGAAGAAAGGAGAAACTAGGAGAGGGATAGGAAGAGGGAGGGGAAGGAGAGATGAAGGGGAAGGGAGAGGAGAGGAGGGAGGAAGAAAGAGAAGGAGGGAAGGAAGGGATGCAACTCCTTAGCAGATTCCTCCAAAGCTTAGCAACAGAGCTGCATTACCATCTGACAATTCCTGATTCTAGATGGAGAAAAAGATTCAGGTGTTCTGAGAGTGACAAGCAGGGGCTCAGGGGTGTGTGTGTTCGAGTTCACAGCAGCAGCATCTACAATAGCTATAATGTGAAAGAGACCCAGGTGTCAGATGGATAAAGAAAATCTGGTCTGTCCATACTGTGAAATGTGGACCTTAGAAAAGAAGGGACTCTGACACCTGCTGCGACACGATGAAGAAAAGGGCTTATATTGTGTGGTTCCCTTAAGAGTCACCTAGAGCAGTGAAAAAATCTAGGAACATGTGGGTCCCCGGGCCAGGAGTAGGGGTGCACAGGGAGTTATTGTTTGATGGTACAGAGTTTCACTTTGAGAAGATAAACAGTACTCTCCTAAGCTGGGCATGGTGATGCATTCCTGTAATCCCAGGAGTCAAGAGGTGGAGGCAGGAGCATTGTGAGTTTGAGGCTAGCCTGGTCTATGTTGTGAAATCCTGACCCTGACAAATACATTCAAACAAAAGTTCAAACAATAGTGGGGGTTGCAGCAGGTATGGATGTAGAGGACGCCACTGGATAGTGTATAAACAGTGTTGAACTGGCACCTTGTATGTGTATTTTACTTTTGTTGTTTGCTTGGTCTTGTTTTGTTTTGTTTTTCGTTTTGAGACAGGGTCTCAGATAGCACATGTAGGCCTCAAGCTCACTTTGTAGCCTCACACATACTAAGCAAGCACTCTACCAACTGAGCTGCATCCATCCTCGGCCCTGTTTGGGGGAGGGGGGTTGGTCTTTTTTTTTTTTTTTCTTGAGACAGGGTCTCCCTGAAGCCCCAGCTGGCCTGAAATCACTGTGTAGACCACGCTGGCCTTGACTGCAATCCTCTTACCTCAGCCTCTTGAGCAGCTGGGATGACAGGCCTGCACACTCAGGCCTTGCTGGACTGGATTTTCTTGATCTGTTTCCCATGTGCCTGGCACTGTGTTAGATACTACATGTTTGAAAGTGACTGTGTTAGATACTACATGTTCAAAAGTGACGCAGACATTTGTGGCCCATATTCTTATGGAGCTTAATTCTATCACAAGGACAGATGGATGTGAACCAAATGTCCAGTCAGTAGCAATCACACTCAATTGGTCTAATGGTTATGATGAGGAGACACAGGGCATATGACAGTTTGTAACCTAGGCTTGGGAGAGAGGAGATGATACACAGGTTAGGAGCCAAAGGATGAGGAAGATTGGTCTGTGTAGAAATCAAAGAGTGTGTAAGAGACCAGGCTGGGCTCCTACCCCAGAAGAAAAATGAAGGCCACCTTTGTCCTGCAGCCTGGTGGTAGATGGGCTGCCAGGTGAGTCACATGGTTTCTCAAGGCAGCTGCTGCAGAGACTGACCAGGACTCTGGCTTTGAGGCATCCATTAGTAAGAACCAGTACTGGATAGCTGCAAAGGAACTGAAATGTCTGACATACCTCGCTCTCTGCCAACACTTGACTTTCACATACACAGGCCTGGTGATGATGCAGATTCTAGCCAGGTGTGGTGGCACAGGCCTGTGATGCCTCAGGAGACTGAAGCAGAAGATTGTGTTTGAGTTGAATCTTCCGAACTATGAGCCAAACAAACCTCTATTAATAAATTCCCCAGTCTCAAGTAATCTGTGATAGTAACAGGAAGTAGCAACAGGAAATAGACTAAGATAAGGACTTATTTTGTTTTGGGACTCTGCATCCAAATGAAAAAAAAAAAAGAAAATCAGATTCTGACCCTGGAGGTAAGAGGTGGGTAGGGCTTGGAATTCTGCATGTCTAACATTTGGTTTTTTTTTTTTTTATTTTAAATAAATAATTTATTGAGAATGTCATACGTGCATATAAGGTGTTTTGATCAAATCCATGCCCACTCCCTCCCCTCCAACTCCTCCCATATCTCCCCATCATTTTTTCTGATAACTTCATGTACTCCTTCTTTGATTTATTATTTTTTAATGGGGCTTTTGGCTACTCTAACATTACCCCCTTCTGATGAGGTAACCCTAAAATCTTTTAAGGATTAGATAGAAGCTCCCAAATACTTTTGATATTTTTGGACTTAGGGGCGGAAGAGGCCTAAGGAGATTGTGAGTTTTAGCCAAGAAACTGGCTACTTTTCTTTGGGGTCTTTTTACCCTAACTGCCTAGTGAATTCCTACCTCCTATTCTTATCATGCCATCCTCTGAAGAGGTTACCTAAATTGCCAATAGGGAATCCGGATGCAGGCATATCTAACATTTGTAAGGTGATGCCCAGGCAGGAGGTCTACAGACCACCCTTTGGGAAGTGAGTCTATAGACTACCCTTTGGGAAGTGAGATGCGTAGAAAGTCCAGGAAGGTGTGAGTGATGATATGTCCACACATGCATCAGTGTGGGGATCTCTGTGGGTTGAGTGCTGAGATACAGGTGTTAATGGTATTCAGAGGTGGGGCCTTTAAGAAGCAATTAGGTGATGAAGATGGGGCCCCATGTTATCAACCTTTTAAGTGATCCTTTAGCTAGCTGTGCTGTGATGCAGTCAGGCCCTCTCCAGATGTTGGCCCGTTCTCTTGGACAGAACTTCGAGGCAGTAAACCTCCACTCTTAATAAATCCCTCAGTAACAGAACGTGAACCTAGATGGGGACTTGGGGCTGTTGTTTGTTTTGTGGGGACAGGCTTTCTCTGTTAGCCAAGTGGCTTCGAACCTACAATCTCCCTGCCTCAGTGTCCCCAGTGCTGTGATTACAAGCGTGAACTACCATGCCCAACCAGACAAGGACTTATAAAAATCTTCATGTCTGAGCCACAGCTCACAATTAGTGAGCCTGCCTTGGCATCTGTATTTTGTAAAGCTTCAAGGTTGCTCTCTTGCACAAATTAGGTTGGCCAGACATGGCCTATATCATTCTGCCTCTCTCCCCCATCCACTGTCTGTTTGGAAGCCTCCCAGGCCCCACTGTAAGAGCAAGTTCCAAGGCACCTGGTCCATTTTCCATAATTGCCTGTCTTTCTGCAGCTGGAGCAGAGTTGGCTAATTGAATCATCTGCAGCAGTTGGGTGGTTGAGGAGGCAATGGGAACAGATGAGAGGCCTCAGGGTGGTGTTTATATCCTCTAGCCTGGAAGGACCTTGGGTCTGATGGGCACCAGAGGGCATGAATAAAAAGCATCGGGTTTGAAAAAGCCGAATGTGGTGGTACAGGGCTGGAAGGGAAAGACAGGAGGATCCCTGGGCCTCTCTGAACAGCCTGTCTAGTCAATCAGTAAGCTCCACATTCAGTGCAAGATCCTGTTTCAAAAAAATAAGGTAGACGACTAGGCTTGATGGTGCACTCCTTCAATCCCAGCACTCAGGAGGCAGAAGCAGGCAGATCTCTGTGACTTCGAGGCCAGCCTGGTCTACATGGTGAGTTCTGTCTCTAATTAATTAATTAAAAAATAAATGTGGAGATGTGGAGAGTGATAGGGGAACACACCCAACATTGACCTCTGGCCTCCACATGCATACACACACATGCATGCATACACCACATATGCGTGCACACACCACATATGTGTGCACACATATACCACATGCACACACATATGCATGCATACACCACATATGCATACATGCATGCTCAGGCATGCATGCACAATTGCATATACCACACATGCATACGCACTTGCATATGCACATGCATATACCACCCTGCATGTGCATGTACATATGCATGCACCACAACACATGCATATACACATGCATATGCATACAGCACACACATGCATATACCACACACGTACACAAGTATCAGGTTTGAGAAGCAGGCCAGTGAAGAAGCTAAGCAGATCCCCAGCAGGAGAGAGGAGAAAGCCTCTGGCCCTGTCCCAGCTCACCTGTCTACCGCTTCTCAGAGGGAGGGTTGCAGGTCATTCAGAGTGTGGAGTAGAATGGGGTATGGTTTATTTCAGGTTTCACCTCTGCCACAAAGTCTCCCACACTGGGTAAATGACATCCTTTCTCTGTACAGGTTCCTCCTCTGTTTTGCACTTTCAGTCTCAATACTTTGCATCATAGGCCTTTGAGTGTTCTTTCTAGTTAGTGCTCAACAAGCACCAGATGCAATGGTGGGTGCTGATGGTGGTAATACTGATGATACTAATGCTGGTGCTGATGCTGGTGCTGATGCTGGTGCTGATGCTGGTGTTGATGCTGCTGCTGGTGGTGATGCTGATGCTAGTGCTAGTGCTGATAATGTTGATGCTGATGATGCTGGTGCTGATGCTAGTGTTGATCCCGATACTGATGCTGATGATGCTGGTGTTGATGCTGCTGCTGCTGCTGCTGATACTGATGCTAGTGCTGATAATGTTGATGCTGATGATGCTGGTGCTGGTGCTGGTACTGGTGCCAATGCCAAATGGTCCTGCTATACAGGAGCAGACCCTGGAATTATAAAGCCTTGACTTTGAATCTTGATCTCACCATTAACCAGCTGTGTGACTTCAAGCAAGTGATTCCACCTGTCTGAGCCCCAGCTTCCTCTTGCTTGTAAAATGTAGCACATCATTCCTACTATATAATTAAATGCAAAGCATCATGTGGATATGTCCAGCCCACGGGCCTCTTGAAAAATCCTATCTGCTGTTTAAATCATCATGGCATGTGAGGGAGCTGGTATGCAGCACTTTGGAGGTAAACAGCTTAGTGCAGCTGCCTGTAGTTGTCTCCCCCATGTCTCCCTAAACTAATCACTATCACCCCAAGTAGCCAGCTCCTACTACAACATCCAGAAACTGCCATGTACCCTGTGCCAGGCGAGCTGCAGAACCAGACTAGTCTGGGCTCCCTCAGCACTCTACGTTGGCAGTGTGTGAGATGGGTCAGAAAAAAGAGCTGGCTTGGTTGGCACTGGGCTCTATCCAACCCGGTCACAAGAAGCAAATGGCTGAGTGATGAGCTTAATGCCCTCCCTGTCCAGCCAGAAGACCATGAAAGTACACACCAGGAGCTAGAGAGTGGGAGGAGCTGGAAAGGCTCCCCATCATCCTGTGTGTAAACCCCAAGTTCACCTTCAAGCTCAATGGGAGTGGAAATGACCCCAAATGGTATAATGAAGGCTTTGAGAACTGAACTGCAGGGTGGATTGCCACCTCAAGTGATCCCTGGGGGACACAGCAAGCAGACGAAGTGCCACAGAATAGGCATTAAAAATTGAGCTCGTGACAGAATAATGTCACACAGAGTACAAAGTAGAACTTGTGATCTGAAACTAATATTTTAACACTTACAAAATTCAAGATGTCCACCAAGCATGGTGGTACATGCTTTTAAACCCAGCACTCCAGAGGCAGAGGCAGACGGAGCTCTGTGGGGCCCCTGTTCTCCCACGTGACTGTCTGTGTGGCCAGAACAGGGAGCTGTGTGAGATTGCAGAAAAGCAGGAAGCAAATCAAACAGAGCCTGTGGATGAGACATTTGTGTGAGTGTGTATGGGGGCCAGGGGGCCGGGGGCGGGGCTAAGTATATCGAGAAATTTCTAAGAGGTTTTGACGCAAGAAGTGATGTGACCTAGATAATGGGTTGAGAAATACATTCAGGTTGTTGACTGGGGATTGCAAGAGAGCAAGAAGAGAATCATCTAGAATACCACTATGATGACCCAGGGGAGAGGTGATGGCAGCTTGGACCTGGGAGGTAGTACAAAGCAATTCAAAGAAACAGCACTGTGAATGATGGCACTGGAGGAAGGGTCAGGAGCACTGTGGTAGGGTAGATGTCTGGCTGAGTCATTTAGCTCTGCTGAGTCAGGATATCCTATCTGGATCCTGGTTCCTGCCTCTCAGGCTGTGGTGGGAACGACAGGGGCTGACATATGGGACCTGGTGTATAGTGAGGTCTCAGTACCTATGGCGTTGACCCTCGAAGTGGGCAGAGGCTAGAGTCCTACTGAGCAGTCAGATGTAAACACAGACCTGTCCTACTGGAGCTGTCCTGGCAGAGCCCAGAGCTTGCAAAGGCACTCCACTACCCCACCACAACGTCTTGTCCTCAGAGCTCCTCAAGATTAGCAAAGCTCACCCAGGCAGGAAAACAACTGATTTTAAACATCCATTCTGAGTTTCATTGGTCACCTTAGATGACCAGGCTAGCTACTCTTGGGGTACTTTTGCTCCACTGAACAGCTGTTTAAAGATTTTGATGCTTTTGGATGACACGGCATTCCTGAACAATCCCTGGTGTCATGGCTTGAATGTGAAATGTCCTACAGTGTCATGTGTTTGAACATTTTGCCACCAGCTGGTGGCGCTGTTTGAGGACGTTGTGGAAGCTTCAGGTGCCACCTTGCTGGAGGAAGTAGGTAGTTGCAGAGAGCCTTGAGGTTTGTAGTCTAGCCCTGCTTTCTGTCTCCTTCTGGTCTCTTCTTCCTGATCCACCCAGATGTGAGCAAGGTCCTGCTGCATGATCTGTCTGTGAGCCGTTCCTGCCGCCACATCTTCCCGCCATGATGGACTGCATCCCTCAAACCACAAGCCAAAATAAATCCTTTCCCCTTTAAACTGTTTCTTTCAGGTAATTTATCTCAACAACTAGAAAAGTTGGGGGACATGGGGAGCACTGTGGAGCTGGGGGTTCATCTGACACATCTGTCCCTGCAAGGCCTGAGCTGAGCTGGGAAAGGGAGGCCAGTAGAGGCCAGGCTCAGGTGTTGTACTATCTAGAACCACCAGTCAGTCATCAAGAAAAGACTTACTCTTTCAAATAGCAGGACCTGCAGGATACAGGCGGGTATTCCTGTCTGGCATTTTGAGGACGCCTTTTGCTGTAGTGAAACAAACTATAGCTTAGGAATCAGAGAGCTAGACTCCCAGAGTTTAATGCTGTGCCATTTAGAGCAATATCTTTACATCTTTTGGGCCCTTTATTTTTCATCTATCAAGGCACAAAATCTTATCTCCAGGACCAGTGAAGTGGCTCAGTGGATAAAGGTGCTTTCTGCCAAATGTGATGACCTGAAATTCAATCCCTAGGACTCACATGGTAGGAGAGAACCAACTCCCACAAGTTATCCTGTGACCTCCACACATCCCACTGTCAGATAGAGATAGATGATAGATAGATAGATAGATAGATAGATAGATAGATAGATAGATAGATAGACAGACAGATGTAATTTTAAAACTATCCCTGGATTGTTCATGCGGTATCTGATTGCAATAACAGCAAGGGCTTATATAACACTTCCCATGTGCCAGGCACTGTTCCAAGGAAAACCCTTGAGTATTAGACACTGAAGAAGAGCCACCTGTGAAGAAAAGTAAGAAAGTAACATTCTAGACAGAGATAATGGCAAATTCAAAGGCCCTGGGGTAGAGATGAACTTGTTTAAAAGAGAGAGAAAAGGCGAGAGTCTCCAGAACAGAGTTAATGAAGGGAGTGGATTATGCAGTAAGTCAGGGCCATGGTAAGGGGTATGGATGATGTGAATTTATCAGACACTTACTGTGTACCCAAGGCTGTTTGGGTGGGGAACAGATGTGGCTTGTGGCTCTGTGAAGGACTTGCTAAGATGGCATGCATACAGGGACTTAGCACAGAGCAGATGCTCCGTGGGTGTCATTTTCCCTTTTTCCAGTTTGTAAATCGATATGAAAACTGCTTCTCTGGGTTTCTCCTCCTCCCCATCCCCCAGCATTAGAGCTGCACAGAACGTGGCTGGCTTCTGTGGGAATCACTTTTAGAGAGCTTGAGGCAAAGGCATCCTGGGCATCCTTGTGCTCACATGAGACCTCCCCCACCAGCCTTATTACAAAAAGGGTTCCTACCTGGATTTGTGATGGGCTTGTCATCCCATCTTCTCAGGAGGCTGAAGCAGGAAGATTATAAGTCCAGGGTACAAACTGAGTGTACAGCCAGCCTAAACAACCTAATGAGACCCTGTCTCAGAATAAAATGTAGAGGAAAAGAAAGGGCTGGCGATGTGGCTAAGTGGCAGAGCACTTATCTTGCATGCTCAAGACTGAGTTCAATCCCAGTAACACACACACACACACACACACTCACCACACACACACACACACACACACCACACACACACACCACGCACACAGCACACATACCACGCACACACACACACACACTACACACACACACCACGCACACCGCTCACACATATACACCACACACCACGCACACAGCACACACACACCACACACCACACACACACACAGTGTCCCTAAAATCCAAATGAGTCCCTAAGGCACTTGAGAACTTTTCAGTTACTTCATTAAGACTTGGACAAGAACATACAGGGGTCAGGAGAAGGGCTGACTTGGGGTGGGAGCAGAAATTCAGTGGTAACTCTTGATACCATGAATGTTAACAGCTGACTTTATATAATGCTTAGTGTCTACCTGGTAATGTCTGTACTCTATATACAGTGTCTCAAATGATCATCACAACCACCAGATGATGTAGTACAGGTTGAACATCCATTATCTGAAATGTTTGGGACCAGAAGTGTTTCCCGTTTCAGATTTTTTTAAAAAGTTGGAATATTTGCACGTTCATAAAGAGCTGTGTTCGGGGGTAGGACCCAAGTCTAAGCATAAAGTTCATTTATCTTGCATGTCTACCTATACACATACGTCACAATTCTTTGCAGAAAATAAGGTTTCATGATTTGGAATTCACCACTTGAGGCCTCATGTCCGTAATCAAAACATTTCAGATTTTGGATGTCTATCTGAGAGATGTGCAATCTGTGCTGTTATTGGCCAAATTTTCAGGGGTGGGAAGAAGCCCAGGAAGTCCAAAAGACTTGCTGGAAAGCCAGACGTCATTGTGTAGTTGAGACTGCTTGCTGTTAAGATCAGCCTCCAGGCAAGGGTCTGTGGCTTGATGCAATAGAAGCTTGTTCTTGCTTGCACAATAGTCCTCTGCAAATTCTTCGGGGAATGACATTTTATGCCATGCTGTGACCCAGGCTCCTTCTATTCTTGGGCTCTGCAGTCATCTGGGGAACTGCAGACTTTCATTTCCAGCCACTGGATGTCACAGAGACAGGAAGGGAGCTGGAGAGGGGCAGGCATTCATTGGTGCATGGGGAGATGTTACAAGCTGGAAAGAGTGTTTATCACTGCAGGGGAAGCTGGGAAACGTAGTCTACCTGTGTGGCCAGGGAGAATGCCAATCAGGCATTGGGGACCACACAGCCTTCTTTGCTGTACCCAAGCCAACAAGTAACAGAGCCAGCCTGTGCCCCACACGAGCTTGCCCTCCTTCCTCCCTGAGCACCATTTGCCTCCAAGTTCAGGGTTAGAGTCAACTGTGGGGGAATCCTATCACCAAATCCCAGGCTAGTGATAGCCTGGAAGGTGGGACACCTGCTGTTCTAGACCTGTAGTTCTCCGATGGGCTCACTGAACCCTGCCGGTAGACACCTAGCTATGTCTGAGCCATGTTTGGTTGTTGAAGCTCAGGGGATGTTACCGGGTGTCTAGTACTGGCAGAGGCCAGAGACACTGCACAGGCAGCCCCTGCAAGGGAAAGTTCTAGCTGCCAGTGGCAGTGCTGCCGAGCTAGCCCAGAATGGCTCTGAGACAATAGGGTGTGGTCTCTGGCGGGATAGGCACTGGGAGGAGTTCCTCAGCTCCTACAGGCCTGTCAGGGGAGTGGCTTCTCTTTCTGAGATGTTTTCAGTCATAGTGGTTTTTCTTTCTTTTCCTTCCTTCCTTCCTTCCTTCCTTCCTTCCTTCCTTCCTTCCTTCTTTCATTACTTTACTTTATTTATTAAACTTTTGATAAATTTTTATTGAATTTTTGTATATTTCATACAGAACATCTTAATCTTAAGATGATCTTAATCAGTCTTAACCATCTTTATATCTCCATCCCTCCGGTAGCCTCCCACCCCACTGGAATTCATACACTTTGTCATTTGTGGTAAGGCCTATTGTGTCAAGTTAGTGTCCCCAGACGTCTCTCAGTGCAAGTTCACTGGTATGAAGAACTCTGGGGAAAGCAGGGAAGTCACAGCTCCTGCTCCACCATGGCAGCTCCCCAGACTTCTGGTCTCTACCTATTAAAAACTTGTGCAACCAGCAATGTCTTGCTCTCAAAGAGATCCCATCCGCCAGCTGGCATGGCCTAGGCAGGTGGACTGTAGAGGGCCCAGCAGGGGAAGAGGAGGGGTGGGTCTCTTGGGAATGTGAGCTACACTTTTTGCCAGTCAGTTTTCGATTCCTCTCCCACCTTTATGGTTCACAGGCATCTGCATGTAGTGACACTAGATATGGAAGTACAGAGAGTAGGGCCCTGGAGATGGGTCAGCCAAGACAGTGCTTGCCTGCCTTGCAAGCTTGAGGACCTAAGTTCAATCTCCAGAATACACGTAAAAATGCCAGGCGGGGCTGGAGAGATGGCTCAGCGGTTAAGAGCACTGACTGTTCTTGCAGAAGACTAGGGTTCGAATCTCAGCACCCACATGTTAGCTAACAACTATCCTTAACTCCAGTGGGGATCTGACGCCCTCTTCTGTCCTCTGCAGGCATTGCATGATGCAGGTGCACTTATACATATGCAGGTAATACACACATATACATAAAATAAAAATAATTAATAAAATATTTTTAAAAAGTTAGGTGGGGAGGTGGAGATAAGGGGATCCCTAGAGTCTTCTGGCCAGCCAGCCTGGTCTACTTGGCTAGAGAGACTCTGTCTCAAAAAACAAGGTAGAGCCAGGTGTGGTGGCGCCTGCCTTTAATCTCAGCACTCAGGAGGCAGAAGCAGGCAGATCTCTGTGAGACCAGTGGTCTCCATAGCAAGTTCCAGGTTAGGCCAGCTGGGGCTACAGAGAGACACTGTCAAAAAGGCACACACACACACACACACACACACACATACACACACACACACACACGATGGACACCTCAAAAACAAGGTGAATGGCACCTGAGAAATCACATCTGAAATCGATCTCTAGCCTGTACACACATGGACACCCCCACCACACACTCACCCACACATACATGCACACAAACACAAATAACACACACTTGTGTACATTGCAGACTACATATTATTTAGATAAAATTTTTATATGTATTACCATATGATAGTTATATAGATAATCTGATTGTTATGAATATATTAATACATGTTAATTGATTGGTATTACTAAATATTTGTAAATATTGGTATTGATAAATATTTATTAGTAATATTTACAAAAAATGAAATATAACTTACTGTTATTAAAAATAAATACAAATGCTATGTGTGCAAATGTATGACAGTCATAAAAAGGGAGGCACAGAATAAAAAGTAAAAGTCATTAATTTCACATGTTAGAAATGAAATCCCAGGTCCAAGGACTCCATCAATACCATACAAAGAACACATGGACAGAGCGAAAGTAACTCAGCAAGGCAGATTTTACTTTTGCAAAAGAGTGACTTGCATGGTTGGTCAGATCCAGCAAGCACACACAGGACCCAGAAGCTTGGGGTATCCCTAACACAAGAGAGCTGTGTCTTTTTCCCATTGGCTGGGGTGGGACCTCAGTTTCTCCCAGTTGGCTAGGTTTTTTTTTTTTTTTTTTTGTCTTTTTGAGACAGGGTCTCCCTGTAGCCCAGCTGTCCTGGAACTCACTATGTAGACCAGGCTGGCCTTGAACTCAGAAAGATCTGCCTGCCTCTGCCTCCCGAGTACTGGGACTAAAGGCGTGCACCAACACACCTGGCTTCAGGGGGCTGGAGAGGTGGCTCAGTGGTTAAGAACACTGGTTGTTCTTGCAGAAGACCCAGGTTTGAATCCCAGCACCCACATGGCAGCTAACAACTGTCTGTAACTCCAGTCCCAGAAGATCTGACAGCCTCTTCTGACCTCTGTGGGCATTGCATGACATGGGTGCACTTACCTGCATGTGGTCAATACACACTTACACATAAAAAATAATAATAATAATAATTTTTTTTGGTCTTTTTGAGACAGGGTCTCCCTATAGCCCCAGCTGTCCTGGAACTCACTATGTAGACCAGGCTGGCCTTGAACTCACAGAGATCTGCCTGCCTCTGCCTCCCGAGTACTGGATTAAAGGTGTGCGCCACCACACCTGGCCTGATAAATTTTTTTTAAGTTAAAAAATTCAGTATAAAGGGAGAAGCACTCCACTGCTCCAGGCCACCAGGCTCAGGAAGGCATCAGGGCCTTTCCTTAAACAAAAGTCTTACAGTGTGTGGTGTGATTAAAAGATTAGAATTCCTTGTCATAAACCAAGTTTCATAGAGTTTGAAAGAAAAGACTAATATCTAATGTTTCTTACAACCTATTTAAAAAATCCAATTTTTAACAATTTATCATAGCCTCCCTATAGAAAAATACATATACATGTGTGTGTGCATGTATGTGTGTGCTTTGTGTGTGTTGTTTGTATACATGCATGTGTGTATGTGTGTGCTTGTATATGTATGGTTTCTCTGTGACTTTGTTAAGGTCCAGAATGTATGCACTTTCCTACAACATACACTGATCTGCATGTGCCTTTGGCATCCTTCTATCTACATATATTTTACTCACAAGCTCCTCCTAAGAGCCAGGTATTGTGATAAACCGCTACAAATCAGACATCAAGACTAATAAGCTCAAGCGCCAGCTTTACCCCATAGTACGGTCTGGTTTCAGCCCAGCTTCCCTGTCACCAGGACTTGACACCTTGTCTTCCACTAATGCCACAGTGACCCACATTAATAGCATAAGGAATAGTCTCTTGTAGTAAGGAGCAGTTATAGAGGCCAGACGAGGACAGGCGTTGGCAAGAAAGGATGAAGCTTATATTGCTTCGTCCCAGATGGTATGAGCCACACCCGGGTCTGAAAGGGATTCTTCAACCCATTTGTCATCTTAAACGCAGAACGCAGGCTCCATGTGGCTCAGTCTCCACACAGAGGCATGAAGCATAAAAGGATTTTTTTTTCATTTTTACTATATTTACTCTGTGTGTGTGTGCAGCGTGTACACACACACACACACACACACACACACACACACACACACACA
>NW_008331824.1:23061-28261 GCF_000622305.1 Nannospalax galili
GACAACTTGAAGGAAGGAGTCAGTTCTCTCCTGCCATATGGATCTCAAGGATCAGACTCAGGGCATCAAACTTAGCAGCAACCTTTACCCTCTGAGCCATCTCACTGGCCCCTCAAAGAAATGTTAACAGATTGTAACCTTCACTTCTATCTTAAAAGCATACATCAGAGTCTATACAATCTTAAAAGAAAAATAAAATGATGGTAGAGTTTCTCATCCTTTGAAGTGAGATAGATATTTTCTAACAGAAAATGGAAAATGAAGTTAATTCTATAAATCTAGCTTAGTGAAAAAGCAAAAATGATGTACCATTTTAAAGAAATTAGTCTTATTTGGGGGGGTGTTACTTAATGTTTGCATGAAGGTTCTTAGGGCAGGCAGTAGCTTAAAACCTGTCTGTTCATTGTTGCCACCTGGGGAAAAAAATTAAAGCTACAGATGTCTGATGGGGTACACCTGTAATCCCAGCACGTGGGGGACAGAGGCAAGAGAATGGAGAGTTCCAGACTAGCCTGGGTCACACAGTAAGATCCTGTCTCAGACAGACAAATAGACAAAGACTACAGATACCTGTGAACTTGTATTAGTCACATTTCTTTTGCTGGGACAGAGTACCCGAGATAGATCACCTTAAAGGAAAGAAGATTTCTTGGGACTCTCAGTTTCAGAGGTGTCAGTCCATGGTCACCTGGCCTGATTGCTTTTAGGCCTGTGCGAAGGCAGCACACGGTGGAAGAAAGAAGGGGGAGAAGTGATGAATTCCAGTATAATATTGTTATCAGGTATACACGTGCCATGGCACATATGTGGAGGTCAGAGGACAGCCTTCAAGAGTCCGTTCTCTCCCTCCAACTGTGGGCTCTCGGGATAAAACTGAAGTCATCCAATACTTTGACCATTAAATCATCTCACTGGCCCCTCCAGTATAGTGTTCAAGGGCAGTATAGTGTTCAAGTGCTAGTAATCTGAGCACTTAGGAGGCTGAGGCAAGAGGATTCGTGTTTAAAGGCCAGCTTGGGCTATATATACATAGCAAGGCCTTTTCTCCCCTCCTTTCAGAAGGGGATACATTCTGAATGACTTTCTCCCTTCCATGAGTCCCTACCCCCTAAGGAACTACTGCCTTGCAGTAACTCCACAGGCAGCCAAGCCTTTAGCACATAGTTTTGGTGGATGTTTCATATCCAAACTGTATCAGTGCCACTTCCAGAGACCATGGCAATTGGCATGTAGATCCCTCTTCCCATCATAATAGTTTGAAAACTTCCCCAGTGATTATCATGTACAGTGGGGCCGAATGTCAGGGCTGGAGGTCTGCTGAAACAGATCGCTGGCTCCCCCTCTACACAGTGCCTAACTGATTGATTAAGCCAGCCTGAGAATTAGCATTTCTAACAGGATCTCACATGGTGCTGATGATGCAGGTCTGGGGACCACACTTGGAGAACTACTATTATAGCAAATTGCAGCCCATATCCAAATCTGGCCCACTTCTTGTTTTATAAAGTTTTATTGGAACCTAGGCTTGTCTGTTTGTGGACTTGCTGGCTATGGTTTCTTTCTGCTTCAACAGCATGTGTATTAATTACTTTTCTGTTACTGTGATAAAATGCTATGACCAAGGTAACTTATAGAAGGAAGAGTTTTTTGGACTTATGGTCCAGAGGGACTTATGGTCCAGCAGGAAGTATCTGAGCAGGAACCTGAGAACTCACATCTTCAAGCAGGCACAGGAAGCAGAGCTAGAAACTAAAAGTGGGAGGAGACAGTGAACTCTCAAAGCCTACCCCCAGTGACATGCTTCCTCCAACGAGGCCACACCTCCCAAAACAGCACCCTTCCCAAACAGCACCCCTCCACAGACCGAGCTTATGGGGGCATTCTCATTCAAATTACCACAACATGTTGAATAGTTCCAGCAGAGACCTTAGGTGGCCCTCAGAGCCTGAAATACTTACTATCCTGTTGCTCATATAAACAGTGTGTGCCCTCTGGCCTAAAGTCACCCCTCCGCATGCTTCCAGTCTTCTATTCATTCTTCCCAGGGGACAAGTGACTTATTTGATTGGGAACAGCGTGAATTTCCATGAAGAGTTTCCTGGTGGTCTTGTGGGAGGGAGTAAATTGTTAAAAGACCCCCATCCTCCTCTTGTCTCTAGTACCTGCCTGCCATTATAGGCGGTGTTCTCCACAGTCTGTTCAGTGAGCCACTGGGGATAGAGCTCAGTTCTGCAGAAGGTGAATCAAAAACAAGATAGAGTCCAGCTGTCTCTTGAAAACAAGAGAATGTTTGGACATTGGTGGAACACTGCCTCCCAGTCAAAGGGCAGAACATGGCCTTGGGATAGTAAGAATGATAGAGAAAGGACTTGTGTTTTCCTGTCTCACAGACTGGAGCTCTGGGAAAGAGTTTAGTTAGTAACAGAAAAGAAAAACACCTTTTACTTTGGAGCTTTACTTGATTTATGTTTTGCAGGCTATATCCTTGACTAACCCTTCTCATTCGGTATAATATAGAGCTACTCTTTTCATATATATATATATTATTTATTATTTTATTTTGTGTGTATTTGTGTATTGCCTGCATGTAGGTAAGTGCACCCGTGTCGTGCAATGCCCGTGGAGGTCAGAAGAGGCTGTCGGATCCCCTGGGACTGGAGTTATGGACAGTTGTTAGCTGCCATGTGGGTACTAGGATTCGAACCCAGATCTTCTGCAAGAACAATCAGTGTTCTTAACCACTGAGCCATCTCTCCAGCCCTAGAGCTACTCTTAGAATTAAACTTAACTCTTCTCCACCTAAGAGTTGATTCCTTTGCTTTCTCTCATCCCACTGTCCACCAGCAGGCCTGAATCTCTGAACACTGGTCAGGGCTAAGACCTGCAGTGTTATGGTCAGAGAGGTTCAATCCAATGTGAGAGGATCGCAGGGTCAGCCCTGTGTTAATTACTTTGCCAAGCTGTGACCACATAACTCAGAGAACAACTTAAGTAAGAAAAGATTTTTTGGCTCACGGTTACAAAGGGTTCAGTTCATAGCTGTGTGACAGAGTTTCATGGCAGACAGGAAGCAGAGTAAGGGGAAGAACAAGAAGGAGCTAGGGTAAGATGTAGTCCCAAGGACATGCCCCCAGTGCCCTTCTACCTCCAGTGAGGCCCCACTTCCCCCTTCCACCACCTCCCATTGATGGTGCATAATGAATCCATCAAGGGGTTAATCCATTGATTATGTCACAACCCTCAGGATCTCAATCAGCTCTGGAAATAGCAAAACAATCACTAGTGTTCTAGATAGTTCCTGATCTAGTCAAGTTGGCAACTGAAATGAACTATTTCAGGTCCTAATTATGCAGCCCAGCAAAGACAGCAGTCTACCTGAGATGTTCATGATCTTGGAGCCTGACTGCATGTGAGAATCACATGGGGTGCATTTGAAAAACACCTGCTAAAGTCCCCCACCCCTAACCAACCAACAGAATCTTGCTGGAGCAAAACCCAGTGCTGAGCAAGAAAGATGCAATTCATTTTGCCCCTAGAGCATCAATTTCTATAACTAGCTCTGAAGACAGTTTGTAGTGAACGGGTTTCCCCTAGAACCCTGCCAACATCTCTGAAACCAATGTGCATAAATGTTCCTCATTCCACTATAAATTTTGGAGGTTCATGTGAAAACAAGCACATTACTTTATAGTTACACCTTCAGAGGTTTCCTCCAAAATGGTGTGATTCACACCCAGATCTGAAAGTCATGCTTTAACTCCTATGCCTATCTTAACAGGCGTAGGCACCACATAGCTCTCTCTCCACACATAAAGAGGTGGTCCAACAGCCCAGAGGAATTTGAAGGCATTTTTAATTTTGGCTTCTATTTCTTAAGGGAGGAGAAAGAGATTGAATGGATAATCAATCTGCGATGGTTAGTTTTGTCAACTTGGTACAGTCTAGACTCACCTGGGAAGAGAGTGCAATGATGGACCATATAGATTAGGGTGATCTGTGGGTATGTCTGTTGGGGAGATTATCTTGATTACCTTAACTAAGGTGGGAAGACCTGCCCACTGTGAGTGACACCGTTCCTTAAGAAAGGGATCCTGGGCTGCGTGAGATGGGCAAAGCAAGCTGAGCACGCATGCATTCACCTCTCTCTGCTCCTGACTGTGGATGTGATGTCACCGGCTGCCTCAAGTTCTGCTGTCCTGACCTCCCTGCTGTGGCGGACTGTAACCTGGAATTGTGAAGTCAATTCTTTTTCTTCTACATTGCTTTTCTCAGGATATTTTATCACAGCAACAAGAAAGAACGCTAAGACACCATATCTGATTCGTAATGGCTTCTGAGCAATCTTCCTCCCTTCCCCAAATGTTTCTGCATTGGTTTGTTCTAGGCCAAGCAACCAGACCTTCTGTCTTAGCTGAGGTAACCTCGTACCCTTCCATTGCCAAGCCTCCCTGCTGCCTTCCTGTAGAGCTGCCTGAGTCTGGGTGGCTTTCCTCTGGTAGGTGGCCTGAGGCAAGAGGCGTATTTGATATTAATGAGGGAAACCTCATCATCCATGCTCTTCCTTTAAGACAGGGTTTCCCGTTTCAGCATTGGTTGATGTTTTGAACTGGACAATGCTTTGGTATGGGGACTGTCCTCTACATTGTAGGGTGTCAAGCAGCATCCTTGCACCCTGTCTACTAGATGTCAGTACTCTCTACCCAACGCAATAAAAATGTGATTTAAAAGTATCTCCTGACATTGCCAGATTCAGGGGAAAAAAATAACTTCATTCTAAATACTGTATTAAACAACTCAATGGTTCGCTCCAAGCCAATGTTGCCTGCAGATCGGAGCAAAAGGGACCTCTGTCTTGAGCCTTGTGCTTTAAATGGGGTGAGGGGTCTGAAAGCAAGGAGTCCATGCACTAAGGTGTCGAGGGTTTCCAAAAAACCTGTGTCTTCCTTCCTTGGTTATCTCTGTGTTCTGAGCTCCCGGAACTTCCTACTCAAATAGCCCAAGCCTGTTTCCAGGGTCTGCTTAGAGCTCCTAAAGTGTATCCTTAGGATATTCTTTTTTTTTTTTTTTTTTTTTTTTTGTTTCTTTTTTTTTTTTTTTGGTTTTTTTGAGACAGGGTCCCCCTGTACCCCCAGCTGGCCTGAAACTCACTATGTAGACCAGGCTGGCCTCGAACTCACAAAGATCCGCCTGCCTCTGCCTC
>NW_008331824.1:28687-32444 GCF_000622305.1 Nannospalax galili
TGGAACTTATTATGTAGACCAGGCTGGCCTCGAACTCACAGAGATCCACCTGCCTCTGACTCCCAAGTGCTGGGACTAAAGGTGTGCACCACCACGCCTGGCTCCTTAGGATATTTTTAACCCAAGGGATGTTGAAATGGAGAAAACACTGCTTCCCTCCTACAACGGTGTGTTGAAAGTCCACAGAATGGGCTGGTGTGTGGTAAGCTCTGTGTGCCAGGAGCCTGTGTCACGTTTTATATCAGTAGTCCCTAAACACAAATCTGAGAGGCAGCTGCTCATTCAGATGTTGGGGCAAAATAACCATGTGGGTCCCTAGAGAGGCGGCATGGAGCTCCCCAACATGAAGCCTTTGGGAGGGGTTTCATGGGGTTTTTCAGCACCATCTGACCACAACCATCTTTCACCTTGTGTGTGCCAGGTTAAGGACTTGCCTCCTTTACAAATATGAGCACGCACACACAGGCACACAGACACGTATATATGCATGCATGCACACACATATACACAGAGATACACATATACACACCCATGCACATGCACACACAGAGATATACATATACAGATACACATACACACAGATACATATATGAATGCACATACACACACAGAGATACACATACATTCAGAAATACAGAGATACACATACATATACACACACACACAAAGATACATGAACAGAGATATGCACATACACTCACAGAGATACACACACTTAAATACACCTACACTTACACATGCATACACATACATACAGACACTACAAATGATCCCTGGTTTACAATGGTTTGGCTTGTAAATGTCGGACTTTGCAATGATGAGAAAAGGTAATCTCGTGGCCCTTCTGTTTTTCATTTTGAGGACAGTATTCAGCAAATTGCACGAGATGTTCAACACTTCATTATCAAACAGTCTTTATGTCCAAATGTCAGCTACTGTGAGCATTCCAGTAGGTGAGCCTGAGCTACACCAACTACAAGAGGTGAAGCATATGAAATGCACTTTGACTCTTGGTTTTTAAGCTATGATGGGTGTATTGGGATGCAACCTCACCGTCAATCAAGGAACATCCACATAGCTTATGTGTGTACATGTTTGTGTCTGTATACGTATTTTGTGTGTGTAGAGGCTAGAGGACATTACGCATCCTCCTCATCACTCTCCATCTTCTTTGAGACAGAGTCTCTCACCGAACCTGGAGCTCATTGATGGGCTAGGCTGGCTGGCCAGTGAGCCCCAGCAATCCTCCTACCTCCACCTCCCCAGCACTGAGATTACAGGCTATGCCTGGCTCTTTATGCAGGCTCCAGGGATGGAACTTAGCTTCTCATGCTTGTGCAGGAAGCACTTTACCAACTGAGGCACCTTCCCAGCCCCATCCGAGCACCTGTACCCAGATCTTGTCCTTGTTGTATGGGAATCATGGAAGGAGAGAATGGGGATGATCTTTGTAATAAGAAAGGGATAATAGAGCCCAACTTTGGGTCTCTGTTCCTGATGTGTTAGTGACCTTGGGCACTCAACCTCTTATACCTCTGAGCCTCAGACTACCCATCTGCAAAAGGAGGGTGTGAACAATACCTTCCCAGAAGAGTCAATGTGGATTAAGTAAAACATGCGTATGAAGTGCTTTGCCCAGTGCCTAGTGTGCAGATGTCAGGATTTAGTTACGCTGATTTTCAGTTATTATGACATGGCTACCCAAACTGTCATTATGACTGTTAGAATAAAAAACATGGAGGAACAAGCTCTGCCCAGGCAGCTGCTGTGAATCACAAAATGAGCCAAGAAAGCCTGAAAAACATTAAGTCATGGGTGAGTCTTAGGCAAGCGTTCTACCACTGAGCACATCCTCAGCCCTAATGAAACTTCTTAGAAACAAAGAAATGTCATCACTGACAGGGGACACAAAACCTACATCTGCTCACTCGTTTATAATTGGGGAAACGGAGGCCCAGAGAGGGGTAAGATCTAACTTGTAAGTGTGTAGGATATCCATCTGTGCTGGTGCACGTGTATGTGTGGAGGCCAGAGGTCATCTCTGGTGGCATTCCTCTTTGGTTTTTTGAGACAGGCTCTCTTACTGGGACCTGTGGCTGGCCTCATAGGGTAGGTTGCCTGGCAAATGAGCCCCAGGGAATCTCCTGTCTCCATCTCCCCAGTGCTGGAATTACAAGCCTGTGCCACCATACGAGACTTTTTACATGGATGCTTTGGATTCAGCTTGGTTCCTCATGCTTGGACAACAAGCATTTTGCTAACTGAGCTACTGCTCCAGCTTCCTAAGATAAGTTGCTGTGAAGAAAACCTTGAGACAACTTTTAGATTTCAGAAAGAAGAAAAAGAGGAGCGCTTACTTTTGAGGGAGTTTTTCTGAAGTTATAAAGAGAATGGGGACTACCCTGTTGGAGGTACAGCGCTGACCTGTGGAAGGAAGGAGGGAAGGGAACAGAGGAGCAGACCTCTGTGGGTCTCCTCCAGCAGTTAACTCATCCTGGTGTAGGTACCCCTGCACAGTGAGGAGCCAGGAAAGGTTACTATGGGTCTTGCTGACTTAGCACATTTTTTTCCCTAGAAGCAACTTTACCCCAGCACTCAGGAGTTGGACCACAGTGTACAATGTTGAGGTGTTAGGGTTCAGGGCATGATCTGGGGCTTCTGTGCTATGTTGTCAGGCTAAGGTTGCACTGGGGGTTGCACTGGGCAGTGTGAGCCCAGAGACAGAGAAAAACGTTCATGATTACCTGTGAAGAAGTTGAGTCTATTCTTCATAAAAAGCCAGATTTCTCTCCTTTTGAATTTATAGTGTTTGTCACACTCACATCTGAAGCCATCCAGCTTCCCTTCCAGAACTGTCTGCTTTGGCAAACAGAGTTAGCAACCAAAAGAGCTTAGCTCCTACAGGGAGGAACAGATTCTTCATCTTCACAGCAAATATCAATGTGGGGATGCTTGAGCTTGCCCTGACTCATCCCAGGAAGCTAGACTTTGACTAGAGTACTCACTGATCTCTAGTCACCACGCTAGACTGCATGGACTGAGTGCTGTTCTCATTTTGCAGCACTCATGGGAGGATTTGCTGTGTTTATTCATGGGGAAGAGAGGGGAGAGGGCAGGGAGGGGATTGGGGGAGAGAATTTCAGTAATATATTAATGTCTGCATTCAAATGCATGCCCCATGGCATTCAGTGAGGATTGTTTGCAATCAGGATACCTTACAGTAAAGCATTTAGCTGTCAGAAACATTTTAGAAACATTTTTTCTAAAGAATGCTTCTAGCCTTTCTAAAGAAACATGTTGCACAGGGTTTTAATCCCAGCACTCAGGAGGCAGAGGCAGGCAGATCTCTGAGAGTTGGAGGCCAGTGTGTCTACGTAGTGAGTTCCAGGCCAGTCAAAGCTACATAGTAAGCCGAGAGAGAGAGAGAGAGAGAGAGAGAGAGAGAGAGAGAGAGAGGGAGAGGAGAGAAGACAGAGGAGACAGAGACAGAGAGACAGAGACAGAGAGACAGAGGGGAGACAGAGAGAGGGAGAGGTGAGACAGAGAGAGGAGACAGAGACAGAGAGACAGACAGAGAGACAGAGGGGAGACAGAGAGAGGGAGAGGTGAGACAGAGAGAGACAGAGACAGAGAAACAGAGACAGCGAATATAGAAGAATCTAGTTAGAAGGAATTGGTTTCTTTTGCAAGTTGTTTGCTTCAGATACTGTGAGTTGGGCACCCACTAGCTATAGGGCTTGGTTTCCTTAGCACAGGT
>NW_008331824.1:33134-39240 GCF_000622305.1 Nannospalax galili
AGTGTTTGCCTGTTCTGTTTTGTAGCTTGCTTTTGTATCCTAGCAATATGGCTTGGAGATTTTCCCCTGTTGTATATGTGTCTCTGTCTCATTTCCAACAGTGATTTAGATTCCCATGGGATTATATTACATCAGAAATTATTTTTTTTTAGTCCTCTCCATTCTTGATAGAGGCGTCCCCAAAGCAGATTCTAAGGTGATGCAAGTAAGCTGCTGGGAAGGTGTATTAGTTACTTCTCTGTTGCTGTGATAAAAATACCACGACTGAAAGCATCTTAAGAAAGTTCCACTCTGGGCCCTTGTCTGATTGAGTTGGCATGGGTCCTGTGCTTGATGCCACCATTGCCACAAGTTCACATGTACAAGATTCCAGTGGCCTGAAAACCTCTGTTTCCCTTTGTTCATGGACCAACCCTGGCCCTTACATTCTTTCTGTCCCCTCTTCCACAATGGTCTCTGAGCTATGGGTAGGTGAGTTTTAATATAAGTGTCCTAGGACTGGCAGGGGAGTGGGGCATGGATGGGTGGGGATCTAAGTTTGATTAAGGACTGTTGAATGAAAAATTAAGAAAAAGAGAAGGTTCCTTGGACCTAGGGTTCCAGGGGGAGAGTGCATGATGGTGAGGAAGGCATGGCAGGAGGTGGCGGGAGCAGGAAGCTGGCTGGTTACATTGCCATCCACACAAAGGAAGCTGAGAGATTGAACTAGAGATGGAGCCAAGCTAGAACCCTCAAAGCCCACCCCCAGTGATGTGCTTCCTCCAGCCAAGCTGTACCTCCTAAAGGTTCCATGGCCTCTTCAAAACAGTGCCACCATCTGGGGACCAAGCGTTTCAGTACCTATGCCTGTGTGACACAGTTTTCATTCAAGCCACCACAGGAAGTGGTCCAAGGAACCAGCTATAAGAAAGTCGGGGGAGTTGGGGCTGAGAAGATGGTACCAAGGGTAAGAGCACTTATTCTGAAAGCAAGAAGACCTGAGTTTGAATCCCCAGCACCCAAGTAAAAACTGGGCATGGCCACACATACTTGTAACCCCAGCATTGGAGGGTAAAGACAGGTGGATCCCAGTAGCTCGTTGGCCATCAAGCCTAGCCAAAACAGCAAACTTCCTGTTCAGTAAGAGACACTGTCTCAAAAAAAAAGCGGGGGGGAGTGGTAAAGGAGGACCCCTTGCACTTGACACCTCCTCTGCAAATACCCAAACATGCACACAAACACATACAAAGAGATTAGGGAGGGAGCTAGGAAAGGGAGCCAAACCAACCAATCAAGCACTGGATGAGAGGGGTCTGCAGTCCTAGAGGCTCCTGAACCTACCCTCACATTCAGTGCTTCACAAGCAGGACTCCTTGAATTCAGCAGAGCTATTGTGCTCACAGTGACAACTGATCATAGGAAAAGGATTGAGACCACAATCAGCCAAGTGAAAAGCTTGGGCTAAGCTCTGGATGTTTCTGTCTTCCCAGAATTCATCTGTTGAGTCGTAGCCTCCAATACAATGGTATGAAGAGCTGGGGCCTGAGGAGGTGATGAAGACTCCACTCTTGGGAATGGGATCCATTCTCTCCTGGGTGGAAGAGGGCTTAGAGAGTTGCCTTGCCCTCTCTGTGCACTCCCACAACACAATGTTAGAATGCAGCAAGAAGATGCCATCTGATGCAGAGAGAGCCAGCCCTCAGCAGACACAGAATGTGTTACATTTTGCTCTTGGACTTCCCAGCCTTTAGAGCTATAAGAACTATGTTTCTGGTGTTTGTGAACTGCCTGGTTTATGGCACTTTTTCATAGCAGCCAGAGAGAACAAGATAGGTTCACAGGACAGAGTCCAGGAGAGACTCAGTCCAAGCATCCAGCTGTCCTCCCTCACTGGAGTCAAGTGTACGGTAATGGTCCCAGCAGTGATGAGTGACAGCATGCTCAAAGTCCTGCCAACCAGGAAAGTGCTCTTGAGCCTTGGTGTCTGGGATACTTAACAGGCTTGGTCACATAGGCACAGCAAAGCATCTAAGCAGCTGACCCCTCTAAAGTCAAGCTGATATTGGGGCTGGCAAGTCACCCAACACTTTATATAGACAAGCTGGCTTGACCAGGTAGACCACTACAGTGCCCAAGGTGGAACACTATCCACAGAAACCAGGAGTCGCTCCCAGGGTGGCCGAGAGCGGCCATTCCCAGTTGGCTTGTCCACCATTTTTGGGCTATGGAGAGATAGAAAATGACAAATCATTTTGCCTTGACCACAGAAAACAAAATGGCGCCTGGAATGGTCTCCTAGTAGCGTCTTGTTTTAGATTTGAGGTTCATAAGAAAGGGGACTCAAACTTATTCTCATTTGGTGAGACCAACCAATGCTATTCACTAGGTTGGTTTGAAAGGGTCTTGATTTTTATCCATTCAAAAATATTTTCAAATGCATCAGTGAATGCCTTAGCAATTTCCTTTACTAAGCAGACTCCATTCCTAACACTGCCTTCTGTTCTGAGGGATTTTCATGTAAATGAGGCCCATCTATGCATACCATACTCAGTACCAAATGTACAAAAAATATACATGATCCAATTTTTCCCTGAGGAGCTGACAAGTACCAGACCCCCTTGAGAGAGATGACGCTGTGTTTTTCCTGCCCTGCTTCACTAGGTGTTCCTGGTTTTCAGACATTGGATGGTGTCCTTGGTTTTGTTTTTCTCCTCTTCTCTCCCCTCTCCCCTTATTGTCACTTGGAATTCTCCATGTGAATGCCACAGAGGAAAAGAGGCTTGTTAGTGTTCAGGCTCTGGGGCAGCAGATTTGAGCTTTCTTATTTGATAATCAGCACTGCTCCTGGAATCCAGCCCATCTTTGCTTGGCTCGTGCTGGGTGAATCTGTGATATTTCCCATTCTGTAGCCTTTCATTTATAACACAGACACAGCCTGCTTCCCCATTAACGCAATGGCAGGCTAGGACTACCCACACACAGAAAAAGAATGAGGAGGAACTTGGCCAGGAAGATAAATCAAGCTAGCCATCTCATTTGGTTTAGAAGACACTAATTAAGTTTGCATTGGAATGAACAGAGAATCCTTCCAAGGAGACACACAACATGACAAGGGGCAGAAGAAACTGCCCTGGCCATTTTGCTCAGCAGACTTGACTCCATTGTGTGCAACAGAGGAAGTGTGGGCCCCTTTTATGCAGTCAGTAAACAGAAATTTAAGATCAAAATGGTGGTACAACATTTACTGAGCATTTGTCACTCGCTGGGTACTGTGCACTGACACACATACATCATTTCATCTTCAACTACATCCTGCATTGACTTGTGAGATAAAGTGCTATTGAGAATCCTATTCATTTAATGAGAAAAGGGGGGCTTAAGAGAGTTTACCATGTGCCTTAGACACTCTTCCTGATGCTGTGATTAAAAATACCCATCAAAAGCAAGCAAAGGGTGAAAGGGCTTATTTGGGCTCATAGTTCAAAGCATAGGCCATCATGTCTGGGAACATCAAGGCAGGAGGAGCTTGAGGAAGCTGATCACATTGTGTATCCAGTCAGGAAGCAGAGAGGAATAAATAAATGTTCAGCTCAATTTCTCCTTTTTACACAATCCAGGACCTAAGCCCAGGGAATGGTGTCATCCACAGTGGGCAGGTCTCCCCACCTCAGTCTAATCAAGATAATGCCAGGAGGCCTGTCTTCCAGGTGACTTTCGGTCTCATCAAGTTGACAATTGAGATTAACCACATCTTGCTTGCTTCATCACCCCAAGATTTACCTCAGGATGTCTGTCCCCATAGCTTAACCCTAGCACCTCTCATCCGGGATGGACTGACCCCTCACAAGACTGTTGACCATCTCACAAGATATTTTAGGCTGTTACAGCTGGAAGTAGGGTGCTGCTACTGGCATCCAGTGGGTAGAGTCCAGAGATACTGCTAACATCCCTGGAAAAGCCTCTACAGCAAAGGATCATCCAGTTCATGATGTCAGCAGCACTTCCATTGAGAAACTCTGGTTTGACGCTGGAGATGGCTTACTGGGTAAGAGTACTTGCTGTACAAGCATGAAGACCTCATATAACCAGCACTGACATAAGAAACTGAGCATGTGCACCTGGAACCCTAGTGCTGTAGGTGGTGGAGACAGGATGGTGGCTGGGGCTCACTGGCTACCAATCTAGCTTCAGGTTCAGTGAGAGATGCTGTCTCAAGAGAAGGCAGAAAGGGATAGATCAGGATTCCTGATGTTCTCCTCTGGTCTCTACAAGAATGTGCATAGGGGCACATATCTGTACACATGTGCACTTACACCACACACACACACACACAAAATCCTGGTTTGCCCACTCAGCTGAACTACAGTGACAGCTTGCTGTTCTACCAGAAATGTCCACTCACAGAGCTCTGTAAGTAGTGTAGGAACCAATGGGATGTAAGCTTATAGTGTATTGGGGGTGGCACAGCTGTCTCACAGAAGAGACAGCCAGGGTTAATACTGGGAAGTGGGAACATGGTTGACATGGTAAGGGACAGCAGGAGCCTGGGCTGTGGTGGAGGGACTCACAGGAGGGTGAGATGAAGGAACTGGGAGAAGAAATGATGTATCCAAAGCAACAACCTCATGTTTGCAGCTGAGCAATGTGTGAACTAATGGCCTCTGTCTTGTTCCTACCTCCCTGTCCCATGTCCCCTCCTCTTCTCCCCGTCTCCCTGACTGCCCTTACCTCTCTGGCTTCCTAGTGTTTGGTCACAACATGAAGAGCAGCAACGACTTCATTGGGAGGATTGTCATCGGCCAGTATTCCTCCGGCCCTTCTGAGTCCAACCACTGGCGGAGGATGCTGAACACCCACCGCACGGCTGTGGAGCAGTGGCACAGTCTGAGGTCCCGAGCCGAGTGTGACCGTGTGTCTCCTGCCTCCCTGGAGGTGACCTGAGTGCCATGGGGAAGACAGCCTTCCTTGTTAAAAAAGAGGAAAGAAAAGAATCATATACCTATTGGACCCACATGTACATAAACTTTTCACACACATGCACGTGTATACACAAGTCCTCTCGGCTCTGAGAGCAAAATGACAGTTGATCACAAAAGCCACCCTCACTGGGGGAGGCCTGAGAAGTTTCCAGAAACTCCATTCCATCTGTAGATCACAAGCCAAGCGGGTCAGCCATGGGACTCCTTGGTTGTGCCTGCTTCTTTGTATTCCTGTCCCTAAATGCATTTTTAACCCTCAGGCCAGGGAAAGGGGACTTCCCCAAAGAAGTCAGACTTTGAGACCCAATTTACCCCAAGTTTGGCCAGTGTGTGGGGGGCCTGACCCCGTTCCAAAAACACACACCCACTGGGAAACTTCTGAATAGGCTTGTGCTCCCTGCGGCTCTCCAACCTGAGACCTTTCTCCAAAGGTGTATTTTTGTCCTGTCCTTAGTAAATGTGATGCATAGATTAGACTCCTTGGAGAGCCCAAACGGCAACAGAAGAAAACAATTCAGCATCAGAAACTTGTCCTTGTGTTAGGATATTCCAGGGACTTCCCGTCGGGGTGTAGGTGTATGTTTATGTGTATGTGCCTCACGGTGCCTCACAGGTGAGCACACGTGTGCCTACATGTCCTGTAGAGACTTCTGTCCTGAGAGCTCCCTTATCTCCACCTCTCATCAACTGAGAGTTCACCCCATGTCCTCCAATCTCTGAGACTCCATCTCAGCAGTGAGAATGTGTGTATGTCCTGTAAGTAAGATACAGTGAGGCAAAAGCAACTTTATTTTCACTGGATGGTGATGATTAAGACCTATCAGGGGGTCTGACGCTTGGCGCCACATCCCTCCTTGATGACCTCCCCCACCCATACTCCCAGGATCTCTCTGTGTGAACACCAGTCATGTCTCCTGTGCTAAGGCTTTAGTGTAGTTAGAATAGATCTCTTTCCTTGTTGGAAGTGTCTGTATCTTTCTCCACAGCATAATGTCTTCTGTGACAGGGAGTTCTTTGTTGAAATTAAAGATTATTTATTTGTGCCCTGCATTTGACTTCTCTGGGTTTTTTGTTTTTGTTTTTTGTTTTTTTTTTTTTTTTTTTTGGTTTGGGTTTTTTTTTTTGTTTTTGTTTTTTTTTTTTTTAGG
>NW_008331824.1:39252-45760 GCF_000622305.1 Nannospalax galili
TTTTCTTTTTCAAGGGTGTTTGGCTGTTACTACTGTATAATTAAATAGTTCAGCTAGGGCTGGAGAGATGGCTCGGCTGGTAAGATCACTGGCTACTCTCACATAGGACATTGGTTCTGTTCACAGCACCCACATAGCAGCTAGCAACCACCCATAACTCCAGTTCCAGTGGCTCCAACACCCTCTTCTGGCTTCCATGGACATTACACACACAGAGCATTTATACACATGCAGGCAAAACACTCATGCACATAAAATTAATAAATAAAAATAAGGTGGGAAATGATTGAGGAATATACCCACTGTTGACCTCTGGCCTCTACCCGTGCACACACGTGTGCATACCCACAGGCACACACACAGGACCAAATGCAACACAATTCCAGCTGCTCAGAGTAGTATTTTTTTTGCTCACAGATTATGTGAGTTTAGACTTTAGCTCAGACGCAGCTGGGATGGCTTACCTCCTTCCATGCACCTAGGACCTCAGCTGGGATTCTCAAAGACTGGGACAGGGAACCTCTGAAGGCTTGTTTCCTCTTGTCTGGTGCTTTGTGACAGCTGGGGAACTTGTTCTCTCTGTGGAGGCCTCTGCACATGCTGCTGCCACAGGGACTAGCGTGGACTTCCTCACAGCATGGTACAAATGTGTTGGTTCTACTATAAAATGTCCCCACAGGCTACCGTATGGAATGCTTGGCCCCAAGATAGTGGTGCCACACACTTCTGCCATCATTGTGTTCTCCCAAGTGCATGGACCAAGTGACTCTAGACAGATGCCTCTGTAACCCTAAAATACAATAATCCCTCCCTTGAATTTCTCTCAAATATGTTGCTCGCAGCGATGAAGAAATTAATGGACACACAGGGTCCCAAGGACAAGCAACTCCAAGGCAAGAGAAAGCTAGGCAGAAGCTATATCCTTTTCATATGCTGTCTTTAGAAATCACAGAGAGAGCCGGGCGTGGTGGTGCACACCTTTAATCCCAGTATTCGGGAGGCAGAGGCAGGCAGATCTCTGTGAGTTCGAAGCCAGCCTGGCCTACATAGTGAGTTCCAGACCAGCTGGGGCTACAGGGAGACCTTGCCTCAAAAAGACCCCCCCCAAAAAAAAATCACAGGGAGACATTTCCGCTGTATCTCCATGTGTATTGTTACTGTTCCCTTACTGTGATGAAATTCTTGACAAAAGCAATACAAGAGAAGGTTTATTTTGGCTCACAATTCAAGGTACAGTCAGCCCATCATGGCAGGGAAATCAAGGCAGCAGGAGCTTGAAGCAACTGGTCACATCACACCCACACTCAGCTTGCTTCCTCTTCTTCGGTCCAGAATGTCCAGCATTGGTCCTACCCACAGTTAAGATGGGTTTTCCCACATCAGTTAGTGCAATCAATATAATCTCCCACAGATAAGCCTAGAGGCCTGCCTCCCAGGTGACTAGATTGTGTTAAGTTGACATTTAACACTATCACATGGATGGAGGAGCCTGTGGAAGGGGACCACTCTGTGTCTAACACTCTAGAGTAGAGACCAGGCTTAGTAAATCAGGGAGGCCGAGTTTTCAGGAGAGAAAAGGGGAGAGGGTGTTTTCCTTCCCTACAAAACAACCTTCCTGAGGTCAAAGGACAAACATAATGAGAGAGAGCAGGTGTATAAGGGCGTTGGGACTAGAGACAGGATAAATGGAGATCAGGTTCAGAGGCTCTAGAACCTAAGAAAGCACAGCTCAAATCCTGGGCCCATCGTCCCTTAAGAGTATATTCAGACCCAGACCACGTAACTGTCCAAGCCTCTGCTTTCTCGTTGTCTTAGAGTCCCTGGAAACTAGACTCAAGGAAAGAACTTGTCTACAGATCGCTTACTGGAGCGATATCCCCGAGGAGCATAATTAGAAGAAAAAGACGAAGAAGAAGGGCAGGTCAGAGTCGTGCTCGTTGGCACTTGGCAGCAGCTGCTCAACACACTTGGGAATTATTATTCTGGACTCTCTAAGTCCCGGGCCTTATCCCTGACGGTTGTTCCTGAAGCATTTAGTGTTGGCACTTCAGCAATGTGCTGTGTGGGCAGAGCGAGCTCCAATAGCAGCAGAGAGAGACACACATGGGCTTGATGAGGTCTGCTGTGTACATGCCCAGTCCAGCATGTAGTGACCGGTGAGGTGCTCAGGTGGACTGAGGACCTGAGGTCAAGCAGCCCCTACCTCTGCTCCCATCCTCAGTACTATGGTGTGGTGACCATGTGAAATACCAAACATTTCATCCCCACACAAATCTCCAGGGATCACATTGTTATTCTGAATGTTATTCGAAGGTTTAATGGTGTAAGAGTAGAGCTGAAAGACCAGCCCAGGCCTGTCTGGCTAGAGCCTGGTATGTGGCTTGTTCATGTCTCACTCCCCAGAAGAGACTGTATAAATTCAGAATGTGACCTTGAGGGGCTGGGGAGAAGGCTCAGTCATAAAGTGCTTGCTGTGTAAGCATAAGGATTTGAGTTTGATCCTAGAACCCACATAAAAGCCAGGCACTGTGGAGGTAGAGACTGGGAGACTCCTGGGGCTCACCGGCCAACCAGCCTAGCCAGTGGATGAATTCCATTAACAACCTTCTGTAACTCCAGTTCCAGGGATCTGATACCCTCTTCTTCTGCCCTCTTTGGGTATCAAATGGCACAGGTGCACTTACACTCATGCAGGGAATATACTCATACACATAAAATAAAAATAATAAAAAATTTTTTTGAAAAAAAAAAGATAAGGTCCAGAGTCACAGAGGAAGACACCCAACATCAGCCTTTGTCCTCTGCACACACATACATACACATGTACCTAAACACACATGCACACAACTACACAAACATGCAAACACACACACACAAAGAATGTGACCTTTTTAAAGAAAATCAAGATGAAATAGAGGTCATTGAGGTGGGGTCCTAATCCGGTATGGCCTATGTCCTAATTCAAAGGGAACATTTAGACACTGAGACAGACAGGCAGAGAGGGACGGGGAAGGTGCCCTCTACAAACCAAGGAGAAAGGCCTAGCACGGCCTCTCGGCCTCAGGGAGAGCTGTCCCTGCTGATACTTTGCTCTCAGCCTCCAGCTGCCATCACGGTACAACATGGATTTCTGTTGTGTAAGCTATCTGCTCTGCGGTACTTTGTTACAGCAGTCCAGAGAAACTACAGTGAGCCCCAGTAACCTCAGATTCAACCAACCATGGATCAGAAATACTCCTTTTGGGGCCAGTGAGATGGCTCAGCAGGTAAAGGCCCTTCTCATGTAAGCCTGATGACAGGAGTTTGATTTCTAGACCCCACATAAAAAGCCAGATGTGGCAGTGTGCATCTATAGTCCTGCCAAGGATGGGAGAAGCTTCTGGAAGTTCACAGGCTGCCTAGTCGGAGTCAACAGCACAGTGGTAGAAAGAATGGAGACCCTGCCTCAAGAAACAAGGTAGAAGGAGAGAACCGATGCCAGAAAAGCTGTCCTCTGCCATCCACATGAGTGTGGTGGTATGCACACGCCTGCATGCACACACACAAGTAAAATATTATTTTTAAGTTGTGTCTATAGTAGATGCATACAGATTTCTTGTCATCTTGCTCCAAACAACAGAGTAAACAGCTATGTGTGTAACATTGCTAGTGCACTGGGTACTGTAGGTAACCTAGAGATGACATAAAGTCTTCAGCGGGCGTGTGTAGGTTCTGTGCAAACACTGCAGCAGTTTATATAAAGGACTTGAGCCATGGAGTTCAGTATCCTTGGGTGTCCTTGAGACTCCTTCAGATGTCTGTAATCCACAATGGGTGTGGCCAACTGCCTCAATGGACTTTTTTGTTTGACAATCAGTGGAAACCCCATGCGACGGATGCAAGGACACACTGGAATCAAGCCTGCAAAGTTCTCTCTTGAGACTTGGCACAGTACCCAATGGCTATTATTACCCAGCACACATCAGGCAACATATGCTGAGGACTAGAGAGAACATTGGCAACTCAGATCAGAGCTGTCCATGTCTCCAGGAATAGTTTGTCAAGAGTCAGAGAGATGTATTGAAAGGTGAAAGGAGAGCTGGGTTTCTATAGAAACTGGAGCCCAACGCGCCCTGCTGTGGGCTACCAACTTGTTTTGATTAGCATTCTCCTCCTCAGGTAGGAGGTGGGAAAAGAGATATGTGGACCTCTTTGATACCCTCTGTGTGGGGTGGGGGCCAAGTTCAAAAAATAAAAATGGGTGTGTGGGGGTTTAAAGCTACTTTCATTTTCCGGGGCCCTCTTGGGTCTGCTCATCTCTTGGAGAAGGTGTTACCCTCGTCCTCCTCATCTGCAGCTCCAGAACCTCTTAGGATTGCAACAACACCCCAGACTTGACAGAAGCTGCTGATTCTTGCCCTTTCCCACACTGATGGGGCAGCTCCATCTGGGGTACCAGGAGCCATCATTTGGTGTACAAGTATTTTTCTCCTACCGAAAGATGCATTCTTTCCTCCCTGGTTGGCCTGTCGTTCACTGCTGAAGGGATTGTTTCCCTTCATAATGTTTAGAAATACCAAGTAGAAATAACTCCTAAGTGATTTTTAGGTAAGAAACTAAAAGCTTATACCTAGTAGAAAAGATTGAAAGGCAATGTTTAAAGGTTGGCAGGGCTTAATCTTCAGAGAGTGTAGGAACTTTCCATCACTATGACAAAATACCTGAAGCAGGAAAAGTCTGAAAGCTCAAAGTGGGCTATGGGTTTGGTTTCTGCTGAAGCCAGTGGAGGGTGTCACCTCATGGCAAAAGTATGCATCAGAGTCAGTCACATCTCAAAAAACCTTTTCATAAGCCCCAAGGGATCAACATGAACAACGCAATCTCTTCCACAGTCAAAGACCCCAGGGACCTCCCATTAGGAGCAACAGCTTAAAGGCGCCACTGTTTCCCAACACTGTCACACTGAGAAACAAGTTTCCATCATGTGGGCCCGTGGGGGACACTCACGCCACATCCAGACCACATCACATATTTTAGTGCCTAGCTTTAGATCATCTTATCCGGTACTTTTGAAGGTTCAGATTATGAGTGGTTATCACATACAAGCATTCTCTAAAGTGCTCGTGTGAAAGAAGTATCATTTGTTCCCGTCTGTAGGAAGAAAGCTGAGGCTCAGAGGAATTAAATCCTTGGTGTTTGATCACACACCAGCAAGCTTGCAGTCTGAACGGGAGTGCATTTATGAGTGTGTGTGTGTGTGTGTGCACGTGCGCGTGCGGATGCGCACACCCATGAGCAAAGGCCAGAAGTGGACATCAGATGTCCTCATTTCCAAAGCTTGCAGTCTGAACGGGAGTGCATTTATGAGTGTGTGTGTGTGTGTGCACGTGCGCGTGCGGACGCGCACACCCATGAGCAAAGGCCAGAAGTGGACATCAGATGTCCTCATTTCCTCTTCACATATCCTTTCGAGGCAGGGTCTCTCCCTGAACCTGGGGCTTATGTTTTCTCATCTGAAGTGGAAGCCTGCAAGCCCCAGTAATCCTCCTGTCTGTCTCCCTTGGAGCTGGAGTTAGGTGTGAGCAAGATGTTCACTCGCTATGAGGGTAGCTTCCAGGATCTAAATTCTGGTCCTCATGATTGTGTAACAAATGCCTTTAACCTCTGAGCCATCTCCACAGTGTCACAAACAACACTTCCTAAAAGTAGTTAAAAAAGGGATAGATAGATGATAGAAGATAGATTAGATAGATTAGATTAGATAGATAGATAGATAGATAGATAGATAGATAGATAGATAGATAGATAGATAGTAAATAGATTTTTTATACAGATCTTCACTGAATCACCCAGCCTTCTGTGAACACATGTATGGGGCAGGGGAAATATAGTATGACTCAATAAACCTAACTTTTAATAAACTATATATTGTGCTAAAAAGAGATCCTTATAACCTCCAAATGACAGCAAAAATCATACCTATTGATTGAAGAAATTGACAATTTTCTGGCTATAAACTTGAGGGACAGAGCAGGAGTTTGCAAACCATAGTCCATGCCAAGCCCAATGCACTGTCTGTCTTTGTAAATAAAGTTTTATTGAAATTCTACCAGGGCTAGACCTGTGTAGAGTTGAACAATGATAGCGATGGCATAGCTCACAAAGCCTAAAACAATTACTGTATTTCTTTACAGAAAAACCTCCTCTGCCCCTATCTAGAACAATATTCTGAAAATTTTAAAGTATACATAAACTTCTGGGTAATAATAAACCAAGGGCAGTGTATGATTCAGTAGCCCTGGGCAGGGCCTGAGACTCTACATTTATGGTGAAAAAAATTTTTTTAATATTACAGAAATTCAGATTTTTTGGCATAATGATTACAGATTTGATAAATACATTTTATATCTCATAATAGCGATGAAGATTATACAAAAGCTATTAAAACAATTATAAGAATAAATTCAATTGTCACTTAAGTATCTAAAGCTATTATCCTTTGTGTTCTTCCAGAATGATTTCTTCTAAT
>NW_008331824.1:46940-49696 GCF_000622305.1 Nannospalax galili
ATAGTGGGGGGGGGGGCAGCTGGCTACCCTGCGTCCCTGAGCAGGAAGCAGAGAGATGAATGCTACTGCTTAGTTTCCATTTTTATTCAGATGGGACCCCAGCCCATGGGACAGTGCCACACCCATTCAGGGAAGGTCTCCCCTCCTCAGTCAAATCTTTCCCGAAATACCCTCATAGACACTCCCAGAGGGGCAGCTTCTAAGTGGTTCCAAATCCAGTCAAGTTGACAACGAAGATGAACCATCATAGCAGTAATATCAGCACAACACTAGAAGTTTGTAATAAGTGCACATCGCATAGGAGCAAATAAATGCCCATACTTGGGCAGGTGCATCAAGACAATGGTCTTGAGACAGCTGGTACACCCCAGGCCTGTGGTAGGCTGGAGTTGGGCCTGAGTTGAGCCCAAGTATGCTGAATCACACTTTGGCAGACTTTGCTCCAGTGCAAGCAGGGCAAAGCATGCTGCGTGGGTGTGAGCTCAGCTATTCCTCACAAGCACAGCAGTGGGGGTTCCAGAGAGAAACGAGAGACTAGGAAACCAAATGACACACTCCTATCTTCCCCCTTGAATGCCAGCTATGTGAGGTGTCAGGGCACCTGGCTAAGCATTTTGGGGGAAGGAAAGGGGCATGCAGGATAGCGAGGATGCAGCTGGTGCCAGGGAAAGTCTTTCACGAGATCAACAGTAATAATAGCAACATGTGTTGTCATTTAGTGAACATCTGCTACTGGTCAGCATCTATGCTAAACAGTGTCATTAACTGGCCATGTACACCTGTATCCCAGCACTGGGGAGGCTGAGGCAGAAGGGTCAAGAGTTCTAGGTCAGCCAAGGCTATATAGTGAGAGCCTGACTCAAAATTCAAGAAAAAATAATATAAGCAAATGATTTCATTTAGTGTCTTGCAGGTAGGTGCTCTTTATCATTCATGAGACAGAGGAAGAAACTGAGACTCAGCCAGGCAAAGTAGCTTGCTGAAGAACACACAAAATGGAAGAGAGAAAGATTTTTTTTTTTTTTTAGAAATAGAAAATTTCAGGCTGGGGACATGTCTCAGTGGGTAAAGCGCTTGCTGCTCAAGCATGAGGACTTGAGCTTGGATCCCCAGCACCCATGTAAAATGCTGGGTGTAGCTGTGTTTATGTATAATCCCAGCTATGGGGAGAGGAGGAAAGAGAAGGATCCTGGGGACGCACTGGCCAGCTAGTCTAGCAGAACTGGTGAGTTCCACATTCAGTGAGACACACTGTCTCAAAAACTAAGCTAAAGAGCAATTGAGGAAGACACTTGGTGTCAAGACACTTGGTGGAGACCTCTGGCCTCCACATGCATGCACACGTATGCACATACTCACAAAAACACATACATACACACACACACACACACACACAATAGAAAGAAAAAGAAATAGGTATCCTCCCTGAGTGCAGTGACGTCCCATGTGCACCTGTGGGTTTTAAAACATTTGAGACTGAGCAAACCACACAGCAGAGCTAGGCACAGAGAGAAGATGGCAGTTGTGACACCCACCACTCATTGTATGACCCTTTTTCAGATCCCCCCTTCAACCCTGGGGGCAGCCTGAGAGATCATGATGTCTTTGAGGTCTGAGACAGGACCTCAGTAAACCCTAGCTCATAGTGCCCATCTCCTGGAGGTGCCTCCTCATCTCTGCGCAATTTTTTCTGCTGCAGAAATGAGGGAGTCTTGTTCAGTCTTCAGATGTACAGCAGAAACCAGAAATCTGGCCTTACACCTAAAATCTCCTGATTTTTAGACCCTGACACCTATTTGTTCTGTATTTATCGTGTTTGCATGCGTATGTGTGTTCTGTATTAATTGTGTGCCATGGTGTGCATGTGACAGTCGGGACAACTTGCAAGAATCAGTTCTCTCCTTCCACCATGTGGGGCCCAGGGATTGAACCCAGGTCATCATGCTTGGCAGCAGGAACCTTTATCCATGAAACCATCTCACTGGCCCTGTTTTTGTTTTCATTTCAGGACATTGTGGATCAAACAATTTACCTCCATGGCTAGGAGCCTCCGTGCTCAACCCTGGCTTGCATTTTGATCCTTTGATGTGTATTTGCTCTGATGGGACCAAGATGCTTTCTGGGATGCCAGGCTCTGCATGATCCTGTCTTACAAAGCAGAAACTGAGGCTCAGAGAGAGATGAGGTCACATGACTCCAAGCAAGCCTGGGAGCTCAGGTGGCTCTGGGGGGGTCTGCAGAGGGCTAGAGGGCTGCTTTGCACTCAGCTGTCATTCTGATTGTGTCCAGTGATGCAGAGGATTGGGGAGAGAGGAAGGAAGGGGCAGGGAATGGGACCAAAGTCTCAGCTCCTGGAGGCCCTGCCTGAACCTGGGAGAGTCATCGGATCCAAGCCCCTGCGGGAGCACCAGGTTGCTCCACTCTAGCAGGAGGTGGTTTTCTCTGCATGCAGCATGCAGAGGTGGAGGCTGTGGGCTGTGGCCTCCCTGGCCGTCCTAACTGCACAGGCCTTTCCACACACTGACATCAGTATCCACTCAGGGAAGCACGAGGCCAGCTAGGGCCCATTAGTGAGGTTGCTGAAGGGCTGAGTTGAGTCTCCTGATAGCTCACCCCCCAATGGGGGAGCATTCTCCTGGTCCCAGACCCTTTAAGCTTAATGCCCAGCTTTGCAGTTTACAAGATATGTGACCTAGGCAAGTTTCCTTCCTTCCTTCCTTCCTTCCTTCCTTCCTTCCTTCCTTCCTTCCTTCCTT
>NW_008331824.1:49707-61351 GCF_000622305.1 Nannospalax galili
CTTCCTTCCTTCCTTCCTTCCTCCCTCCCTCCCTCCCTCCCTCCCTCTCCTTCCTTCCTTCCTTCCTTTTTTTCTTTTTTATTGTATTTATTCACTTACTTCTTTTTGAGATAAGATCTCACTATTAGCCCAGCCTGGTCTCAAACTCTCAATTCTCCTGCCTTCAACTCCAAAGTTCTGAGGCTACAGATGTGTGCCACTATGCCTGGCAAAGTTTTCACTCATCCTGAGCCTCAGTTTCTCCTGTGGGGGTCATAAGGGCACCTCCTCCAGGCCACTGTGCAAGGAAGATGAAAGAATGTGGAGAAGGTGCGTAGCACAGTGCCTGGCACCATGGGAGAGTGGGAAAGTTGGATTTTGGTGAGATGTTTCCTATCTGGACTCTCTACTCTGACCTTGGCCATGTCAACAATGTTCAGGGACTTTTGGATGCAGGGTCACTGGTGTTGGACATGCAAGTTGGGATACAGTTGTCCCTCTGCAGGTCTCCCTGACAACCTGAGTCAAGTGATATCCATCCCCATTAGTTCTATGGGATGTCCCCAGGAATTGGGACCCATTAACCTGAGGTACATGGCTCCCCATGTGTCATTTGGAGGATGAGACAGATCCAGTGAGCTTGGATTCTTCCACATTGCAAAAGAGCAGGCTGGGGTGCTTAATCGGGGACCCCCACTGGGATGGAAAGAATCCTACATCTCCTCCTGCCTGAGGCTCTCCCCTGAAACCTTCACCAGGCTTTTTCCAAATGCTGTTTAAAGATGTACTAATACCCAGAGCAGTGCTACGTGGGCTGCAGTCCCAGTGCTCAAAGGCTCAGGCAGGAGGCAAGACCAGCCTGGATTTACATATGGACTTCCGAGATACCTAATGAGGCTCTGTCTCAAATACATAGAAACATGTGAGATATATATATATATATATATCCATATACATGTAAAACATTAAAGAGTCACACATCCCATACTATATATTGGGCACAGTTCTGAGCACTTTTCATACAATAACTGTATGGCAGAGACACCAGGTTTTTGTTTTGTTTTGTTTTTTTGTTTGTTTGTTTGTTTGGTTTTTTTTGATCTTTTTGAAGCAGGGTCTCCCTGTAGCCCAGCTGTCCTGGAACTCACTATGTAGACCAGGCTGGCCTTGAACTCACAGAGATCTATCTGCCTGCCTCTGCCTCCCAAGTGCTGGGATTAAAAGTGTATGCCACCACGCCTGGCGACACCAGTTATTTTTATCCCCATTTAAGCAAAACCCAGCATAAAATCTCCAGATGGAGACTGTTATACGGTCACTTGTTGGGTTGTTAGAATGTGGGGTACTTAGAGTTACTACATAAAATACCAGTAAATAAATACCAATAAGTCTCAGTATGTCTCAACGGCTTCATGGGACGTACACTAAAAATTATTTATTGTCTATCTGAAATTCCAATGTCACTAATGACCCTTTTGTGTTTGGTTTGATTTTGGTTTCAGTCTGATTAACTTCCTGCCAGGGATGGAGAGTAATCTTGACTCCTCACCCTCCCAATCTCAGGGGCTTCTGTTCTATCTGAACTCCTTACTTGTATTAGTCACAGCAAAATCCATAGACTGGGGCAAGACCACAAAAGCTTATTTCTCAGCTTGGTGACTGAAAGTCCAAGATAAAGGTGGTAGCTGAGGGCTTTCTCCCTGGTTTACGGACGTCCGTCTCCTCACCGGCTCCCACCATCACATGCAGAGTGAGCCATGGACTCTCTTCCTCATTTGTTTTTCAGTGCTGGGGATGGAACTCAGGGCCTTGCATGTCAGCAAGCACTCTACAACTGAGTGATACCACCAGCTCCTCCTTAACTCCAGTTCCAGGGGAATCTGAAGCCCTCTTCTGACCTCTGCGGCACTGCACGACACGGACGCACTCACATACATATAAGCAATATACTCATACACATAAAATAAAAATAATAAATAAAATATCTTTAAAAAAAAAAAAAAGCTGGGTAATCCCAGGGCTGGGAAGGCAGATACAGAAGGATCCCTGGGGCTTTCTGGCCAACCAACGTAACAGAGTAAGTGAACTCCAGTTCAGTGAGAAACTTGTCTCAAAATATATGATGGAGAGTGACAGAAGACACCCAGCTTCCATCTCTTGCATTCCCCTCACTCACATCCACATCTGCACATAACATACACACACACAAACATGTCAACAGAAAGAGAGAAGGGAAGGGAGAGATTGTAGCATCAACTCCATCCACCTTGGAGATCTCAGAGTTGGAATTAGAGGCAAGTATCATAGAACCCTTCCATACTACATCAGAGGAAACTGAGGCTACAGAGCCAATTGACTGGTCAAGGCCATTGTTGTTCTTAGGGGTATTTCCACTGCTCCCCAGACCCCCAGCCAACAGACAGATTCTCCAGGAAAGTGATTTCAATGCAGAGTCTGGGTAAGTGTGACTGTGAGTGTGCATGTTGCTGGGTGACTAAGGGGAGCTTATTAGGGTTGCTGTGCTTCCTTGCAGACCATGAGGGTGGACGTATACCCCAAAGTGAGCTTGGTTTGCTGTTCTCTTCTGGCTGTCCCATTGTTCTATACAAAGCAGAACTGGGCATCCACCAGCCTTTCAGCTCACAGCTTCTGACATTATCCACGTTCTCATGTTATCACGTTATCCACCTCCTGAGCATGCTAATCTGTGCACACAGTCACCCAGCCTCATTCCTGGGTTTGGTTTTCTTTGGGAAAGCATCCCCGGGACTTAGCCAGACTAGACCCTTCCCCAAACCTTCCCTCTGAATTCACCTTTGGTTGTATTGTTTCTGTTGGATTTATGTGTGTGAAGTGCTTAGAGCCGGCATCTGGGAAGAGCATAGACAAATGCTATTATATAAATTTATTACATAAATGATGATTCGTCAACCATTACAGTTTCCTTTCCTGGCTCCTGAGCCCAGAGTTCTCCATGTGACTTTAGAGAGGTGTTCTGAACTCGGGACCTGCTTCTGCAGAGCCTTGGGGTACAGATTCATCAAGTTCTGCAGCTTCCTCTTGTCCCTACAAAAACTTGGCTTTGCATTATTGGCTCTGGGAAGGTTCTGGAGCCCAGACTGTTTCTGTTGTGATAATACTTCCCTGAGAAGTAAGCACTGCCATGCCCATTTTGTATGTGTGAGTGCATGTGTGTTGTGTGTGTATACTGTGTTGTGTGTGTGCTGTATTGTATTGTCTGTTTCTGTGTGTATGCTGTGTTGTGGGTGTTGTGTTGTACATATGCTGTGCTGTGTTGTGTATGTGGTATGTTATGTTATGTGTGTTTGTGTGTGTATACTGTGTTGTGTTGTGTGTGTATGCTGTTGTGTGTGTATGTTGTATTGTGTTGTATGTGTGATATGTTGTATGTGTGTTATGTATGTTGTTTTGTGTATATATGCTGTATTGTGTTGTGTGTGCATGCTGGGTTGTATTTTATGTGTATGCTGTGTTGTGTTGTGTGTGTGTTGTATTATGTGTGTATGCTGTGTTGTGTTGTATGTATGTGTTGTGTGTGCTGTGGTATATGTACTTGTGTAGACGTGTGCATGTATACATGGACGTGCACCCGGGGCTTGACATTAGGAGTCTCCCTCAATCTGCCTCTGCCTCTCTTTTTAAGGCAGGGTCTCTCACTGAACCTGAAACTCATCGATTCAGCTAGGTTTCTGGGATCTGCCTGTTTCTGCCTCCCCAACACTGAGATTATGGGCATGAGTCACCATGCCTGGCTTTTTATGTGAGTTCAGGTAATCTGAACTCAGGTCCTTATGCTTACATTTTACCCACTAAGGCATCTCCCCAGTCCCATTCATATCCATTTTATAGATGAAACTGAGGCCCGGGAAGCAGTTTCCAAGCAAGGGCAAGCTGACTCCAGAGTCCAAGCTCCTAAGCTCTCTAGTTTAGGGAACTGGACTCCTCTAGAGGAAACCTACTCCTGGAGTGGACCTTGGGCAACCTGACGCCACTATGGTCACAGAACACTACACATACTCTGGAATATTCCTTAGTGTATGATGACTAATGCCATATGAGCAATCCCCCGGAGCAGCATGAGTGCACACACGTCACGCCATATAAGCACCCAGGAAAGGCTGGTGTCTTTAGTTACATCATTGTTAACTGTGGTGTCTTGCATACTACTGTCCCTCAGCCATCTGCTGGGGACTCATTCCAGGACTCCTGTGGATGCCAAAATTCTCCAATGCTGATTCCTTGGTGTAAAAAAAAAAAAAGTAGTGTCTGCATCTAACCGATGCCCATCCTCCTGTATACTTTGATTCATGTATCAGCTGCTTATGAAACCCAATGCAATGCGAACAGTTACTGTGGTGCATTGTTTAAAGGAGGAAGAAGAGAGAAAAAATGTCTAGTCCACAATCCCAGCACTCAGGAAGCTTAGGCAACAAGTTCAAGGCCAGACTTGGCCATATAATGAGACCCTGTATCAAAACATTGAAGGCTGGGGTCGTACACCTCAGTGGTAGACCACTTCCCTCGCATGTGCAAAGCCCTAGGCACGAGTCCCGCACCCCAGAAGTCTATGTTCAACACAGGTGAAATTCCTTCCCCTGTATATTTTCTATCTACTCTTGATTAAATTCATGGACACAGAACCCACAGATATGGAAAGCCAATAGTATTTATTGTTCAACGAGCAAAGCAAGTCCAGAGAAACATGTCTTCTAGTGACACTACAGTGTTTGAAGTCTGAGACTGTCATACCCAATCTGAGCATCACCAGAGCAAGTGGCTTAGCTTCTCCAAGCCTCAGTTTAATCGTCTGTAAAGTGGGTATGGGTCTAATACCCTGACCTCCAGGTCAAGCACTATGCACCCAGTGACAGGTCACGGTTATGAACTATCTAACAATGTGTGCCTAGGGCTTTCCCTCTGTGTCATGGGGCCTCCAGAGTAACCAGAGAGGGGAAGGCAGAGCTCAAGCAGCAGAAAGCCAGGCTCAATGTGAAGGACTGCCCAGTGGTGGGACCAGCCAGGCAGCAGGAGGGTGATGAGGGTGGCTGAGCTCTCCACCTTCCTGTAGTCCAGAAGGCACTTTCTGTTAGCTCCCAGGAGCATCTGGGGTCCTTTAAGAGGATGAGGCAGTCAAATGTAGCCCCAGAGCCTTCCCACCTCCTGGCCTGGTCCCAAGACTGATCTAGGCAGGAGGAGGCAGCAGAGTGGTGCATCTGTAGGCGGCTGGAGGAGAGCCAGGGGAGTGCACAGCCAGATGGAGTGGGAAGGTGACAATCTCTTTTGAAGATGGGGGCTGGATTCCAATGCTGTGTTTTCTTCCCAGTATGAGTTTAGTGCTTCCAAAGGCTTTGACTCCTCCCAGATGGGACACCTGGGTGCCTTGGCGGCTGCTGCCAATTGAGAAAAAAGACCATGCAGTTTGGCTTTTGATTTCCTGCACAGCAAGCCACACTCCCCCACCTCCCATCTGCTGCTTCTCTCCCTCTGTTCCCCATGCCCTCCTCTAGGCTCACCTTCGATCCCCTTTCCTCCTCAAAGTCTCAGCCCTACTGAACCACTCCTTCTATACATTCCATCTTCTCTCACACCTCCAGACCTTTGCCCAGGCTGTGCCCTCCACCAGAATACTCTCTGACTCTTACCATCTTCCAAGTCTCATATGAGACATTATTTCCTCTAGGAAGTCCCCCCGGATCTTCAAGTCTGACTTAGGCTCTGTGCTTAGATGCTTCCAGGCCAGCCTTCTGTTATTCCTCCATCCAGGAGGGACTGTGCCCTGTCCTAACCATCTGTGGAGTCTCTGATGACAGGGACCAGGAAGCCATTCATTCCTCCCAGGAAACGGGGTAAACGAATAAAGTTTCCTAAATAATTTTGTCCTCAAGACACTCCATGAGTTAAGTTTTAATGACATCATTATTACTGTGCTTTTTGTTATCCTTGTTGTTTTAATCTTGGGCTTAGGCTATAGGACCCATGAAGTCAGGAGGCATATCTGCATGGCTCAACAGGATGTCCACAGCATGCAGTCAGCTCCCTAAGGCCGAGCAGCTGTTCTAAGAGCACTTGCTGAACAAGTAAAAGAATGAAGGACCCAACCTCTGACAGTGAAGCAGAAGGGAGTGGACTTCACTGCTGCAGAAGCTCTAGGTTTAGCACAGACAACCTAGCTTTACACTCCCAGTCCTACCCATTAGCAGCTCTGTGATCTTTGACAACATAGTCTCTCTGCACTTTGGACTTCTCCGTAAAGTCACAGTGCTCATAGTGTCTACCTAGTAGGGCATGTGAAGATTAAATTAACAAATACATACAAAGTACTTAGCACAATACCTGATGTGCAGCAAATGATCATTAAAGGTTGGTTTTGACTATTTTGTTTCCATCATTTTCTGAAGGTCAATGTTCAAAGCCAAGGTGTGCCTGCTCAAAGAGATGGGCCGCCAAAGGCTAGTCGTGGGTCTGGTTGATGAGAACTCTTCTAAACCCCATTTCTAAACTCCCAGAGGCAAAGGGGACACCAGGCAGGTGGGAGTTAATTCATTCCACTGCCAGCTTTTTGCCTCCCAGGCTCTCCAATTAAAGACCTTTGTCAGTCCAGGTGGAAGGAGACCAGTGATGTATCGCAGCCCCGTTTTCTGGTGGGTTTCACTCCAAGCATTCAGAAACACCTTTTGCTCAGTGGGGAATAATCAAAAGGACCAGAAGTGGGGAGGATGGGAAGAAGTAGTTCAGGAAGCTTGTTCTCCACCTTGGGGAGAAATAGCCACCAGGCTTTAAGACCAAAGACTTTTACCTCCTCCTCTTCGCACCCAGCCCCCTTCATTTAATCAATTATTAGTTCCTCTTTGCTGAGCCCTAGTAAAGAGGGAAGAAAGGAAGTCAGGAAGGAAGGGTGAAAGGGAGGACAAAAGGAAAGGAGTGAGGGAGAGAGGGAAGGAAGAAAAGGAGGGGCGATAGAGGGGGAAGGAGAGATAGTAGGAAAAGAAGAAGAGAAGGGTAGGGAAGGAGGGAAGCGGAAGAAGAGAACAGGGGAGGGAGGAAGGGAGGAAGAGAAGGAGGAGGGGGAGGACAGGAAAGGAGGGAGATGAAAGTCCCACTTCATCCTAGCACTCCCTAGATTTTCATACTCATTTAAATTACCCAGGGGATGTTGTTAACTTGTGCCTTCTGCATCCCTGGCCTGGGGTGTGACCCGAGAGCCTTTATGGCCAGGGAGCTCCCAGGCCATGCTGGTTGCTCACAGTACAGTCTGTAAAACTAGCCTTCAGTGCTGTTCAAATCCATGCCTGCATGCTTATAGTCATTCAAAACCTGATCTGCTTTGCTCCCTCTGTGCCAAGGTTCCAGGGAAAAGGAATGATCATAACAGGCGTTAACCAGAGGGGAGCAACACCAGACAAGAGTCCTGGGTGCATATAGAAGCTGAGGTACAGGGATTGCCACCCACTCCCTTCTGGTGGTCCCTAAAGCCACCATGTAGCTGAAACTGGAAGAGAAATGGGAATTACCTAGAGTCAGGCCCAGGGCATGCCCACAAAGGTCTGGCATGTGTTTGAGAAGAGCAGGAGTCAAACTTAGAGGAAAGCTCTTCTTCTGGGGAGGTAAGATCTAGGGATCTGCTGGGGGCAGAGGGCTGTACTACAAGCATTCCTCAGCTGCTGATTCCCCACAGGGATGTGGCCTGTGACCTACAAGCAAGGACTTGGAGGGCTCTGCCACTCTCCTGCAGGAGGACCCGGGGCAATCTGTATTTAGTTTCCCTACATGTGCTTAACACATCATAAATGAGCCATGAGGGCTGGGAAGGTAACTCAGTCAGTCAATACTTGCTATGAGGGCATGAGGACCTGATTTTGAATCCCAGAGCCCATGAAAAGAATGCCTGCTATGGCAGCATATGCTTGTAATAAAGGTTGTGCACCTGTTGTGTGCACGCACATGCACGTGCACACACACACACACACACAGAAAATAAAAATAAAATAGTCCATGAATGTTGTCTGCTATGTTGTGTGTGTGCATGACCGAGTACGTGTGTGTGTGCGCCAGAAGTCGACACTGTCTGTCTTCCTCAATAGCTCTCCGCCTTATTTTTTGAGATAGGATCCCTCAATGAACCTGGAGCTCACCTATTCAATTAGACTGGCTGGCCAGCAAACTCCAAGGATCCTTCTGTCTCTACCTCCCCAGCAATGGGATTATAGGCATGCACCACCATACCCAGCTTTTCATGTGGGTGCTAGGGATCTGAAATCAGGTTCTCATGATCTGCAGCAAGCACTTTACCCACTGAGCCATCTTGCCAACCCCTGTTCACTCTGTTATGCTTCCACAGGCTCAGCTATGGTAGTGGGTTGAAGGCAGACATTCCATGCCTCTGGGTGGTCACAAAAGGGACCCTCAGTGTCTATCCATTTGTGCCTATGACTCACAACAGGTCAGACACAAAGGTGGAGCTGCAGCCAGGCTTCCCAACCTCAGAAATGTCACCACAGTCTACCACTCACTGTGTGAGTCTCCCAACTTAGTTGTCAACTGTCAGCCATCTTGAGTTGTGTTTCCAAGACAAATATCCCCCAAGAAGCTTTCAGAGAAGCCAGGGCTTAAGAGAACTTTGTCATCTCAAACACAGGTTTTTTTTTTTTTTTTTTTTAATGTTCCTTTTCACAATTAACAACAAATCCTGAACCCTGGTAGTGTGATGGGCAAGAGATATAAATAGTCTTGGCTCTAACTTGTCAAGAAACACATGTAAAAATGGGCACCCATGTCAGATAGCCTAAAATTGCAAATCGAAACAAGTTACTATTTCTTGTTTGTAACATTTGCAAAGATTTCCAGGAAGCTGGCTAGGGCAGGGTGAGATGGGTCCTCTCAGGCAGCACTTGTAGGAGGGTAAATTGCTTTTAGAAGGCAATTTAGCAAATTGTATCAAAGCCTTCAAAAATCTCTCCTCAGAAAATAATCAGAAATACTGAAAAAGCTTTGTGCACAAAACTGTCTCCGCATTATTCATAATAGTTTAAAAAAGGAAAGCAATATAATTAGCCAAAAACAAGGAAGTGATTAAACTCTAGGAAGGCCACTTAAGAGCTATACAAGAGCTATTTAAAAAAACAATACAGGGGGTTAGAGAGATGGCTCAGTGGTTAAGAGCACTTGCTGCTCTTCCAGAGGATCTGAATTTAGTTCCCAACACCCATATCAAGCAGCTAACAATTGCCTGTAGCTTTACTCCAGGGGATGCAGCACCCTCTTCTGGCCTCCACGAGCAACTGCATACATCCAAGCATACACACACAGACACACACACCAACACATAAAAAATGAAAATAAATCATTAAAAATCAATATTTATAAAACTTACCCTTAGCATAAGGGAAATACCCCACTATTACCTTTTAATTGTAGAAGTCTGAATACTGTTTAGCATATATAGTACAATATAATCACAATTGTATAAAAAACCTGGGCATGATGGCACATGCCTGTAATCCAAGCACTTGGGAGGCTCAGGCAGAAATATCACAATTTTCAATTACAGTGAGCATCTGTTACCTTTATTATTTTGAAAAGTTTGGGTGTGCTTTTTTTTTTAAACCTCAGGCACAGAGCTGCTTTGATCATAATGGATGTGTTTTATTTCTATTCTTAAAACTGCATAATAAGTCATAGACGCAGCATTAGAACCAACCTTCCTCTCACTGTTTTCTCTCTGTCCTCAGCTCTGCCAGAGCTCTCCCAGGTTTCCCTGTGTCTGCTGTTCTGGATGGAGTTCAAAGGTCACTGCTACAGAGTCTTCCCACTTAATAAGACCTGGGCTGAAGCTGACCTCCACTGCTCTCAGTTCTCAGTGGGTAGGAACTCCACCAAGCTGGCCTCCATCCACAGGTGAGTCCTCCCAGGAAGAGCCAAGAGCCCATTGGGAAAGGAAATGGAGTCTGGCGTCTCCTACCGGTGTTTGGTTTAGGTCATCAAAGCTACCTTTTATCAGCACAATTTCTCACTGAAATTGTCTTTGGGGAATGGAGAGATGACTTTGCCGTTAAAGGCTCAGGCTTACAACCTAAACATAAAAGAATTTGTCCTTGGCAAACTAGAGAACAAAGCACTTGCAGCAGCAGCAGCAAAGGGCATGTTGGGAGATTCATCTTTATAACTGACAATCTGGTGCCACGCTCTGTGTAGTATCAGAGCTTGTGACCTGGCGACATAACTGACAACAGATGAGGAGTGTGATAGAAGGAATGATAACTGGACCAGGGAGATGCTCAGTGGGTAAAAGTGCCAGTCAACTAAGCCTGATGACCCAAGTTCAGTCCTCGGAGGCCATGTAAAAAACAAAAGGCTGGATGCAGTGGCACACGACTGTAATCGCAAGCACTCCTTTGGTGAGATGGCGGGTGAAGACAGAATTGCCTGGAAGCTTCTACGCCAGCTAGCCTGGAGTAAGTGGTAGAGCAGAAAGAACAGGGACCCTGCCTCCACAAGGTGGAAGGCAAGAACCAACCCCTGAAAAGTTGCCCTCTGCCCTCCACACCAGTGTAATATGCTCTGTGGTGGGCAGTTTCCACAAGGTGGCAGCCTTTGCAGAGTCAGCATTTGGAAGAAGCTCATGGGCATGAACAGTTTGAGAGACCTGCTCTGCCGTTAGTCTGTTTGCTCTCACATTCTTCCCCAACCCCGCTGACATCTGAAAATGACCTTTCCTGGTTTGTAAGTTACTTCTCTGTTGCTGTGATAAAACACCATGACCAAGGCAACTTATAAAGGAAGAGTTTATCGAGCTTACAGTTCCAGAGGGATAAGAATCCATCATGGTGGGGCAGGAGCAGGAACACTCACATCTTCCAGTAGGCACAGGAAACAGAGAGGGCCAGACCGGAAGTAGGCATGCTATAGACTCTCTAAGCCCAGCCCCAGTGACAGGCTTCCTCCAGCAAGGCTACACCTCCTAAAGGTTCCACAACCCTCCCAGAACAGTGCCACCAACTGACCAAGTGATCAAATACTTGGAGCCTGTGGGGGATATTCTTATTATACCACCACATCTGGGCTCACTGATATCAGGGCGTTGGGTGAGCCACTAGTGGAGGGAGCAGTTACCTTGACCTTACTTAGCAGCTCCAAGTTTCATGTCCACACATGGCTGCACCCAAGGAGGAAGTGCAGTGCTAAAGTTGGAGTCTTCTCCACACATTTCTTTCTTTTCACCAGAGGCAAAAATGTTTCCAAGACACTGCCTACAAACTGTGCCTTCTATCTCAATGGTTGAGCTTGACCAGTGTTAGCTACAAACAGAACAGGGAAAAAGGAAAATGGTTTCCTGGATTGTAACACATACAGTAGTGGGATGATTTTGGAATGACTTTGGAAAAAAACTCCAGGAATGTCTGCTCCAATTCCAGCTTGCTGTGAGGATAAAATGAATTCATGCATGACCCACCACCATTATAAGACATTTTGAGAGATGCTCATAGTCCCCTGGAACTAGTCGACCTAGGAGGGCAAGGAGCAAAAAGTGTCCTTTGTGTCCCTCTGACCAAATTATTGTAGGCCTCAAAGTATGTCTGTTAAACATCCAAGAAGGTTAGTTTCACCAGTCTGGTACTTTTAATTACTGTGTGTCATGTAGATAAAT
>NW_008331824.1:62731-77422 GCF_000622305.1 Nannospalax galili
ATAAATAATTTATTATTATATAGAGATTGAATACCTTTTGACATATTTACTGAAAAAAATAGTTGCCATCTATCAAAAAAAATGTATTATCCTAGCAGACCACTCGGTCTCACCAATCAGAAGGCTAAGAATGTCATCAGATAGTATCTGAGACCTACAGTAAAAAACTTGCTTTGCTGTGACCCACCTACTGAATGTATCTCCCAATGTATTTGAAAGTGTCTTGATTTATGACTTTTCTTTGTTCTGTTACTATAAAAATGTAAGGCAACTGTTACCACACATGGAATTTGGGGTAACCTGAATCTGTGTTCCCGGGCCATGGTCACTCATATTTGGCTCCAGAATAAACTATCAAGATCTTATCCCCTTTGAGGTAAAAATTATGCATTTGTACTCACAGCCCCATCCTGTCATTAGGACCAAGGCAGCTTGAATGTGATCATACAATTAACAGCCTCAGTCTCCTATCCAGTACCTGTGTAAGTCTTATCACATAGACTAAGTGATGTATGCCCCATAGCACAGGTCATATAAGAACAAGGCTTCCTCTTGGTATGCTTATTCATACATGCTTCTTCTTCTACCTAAGAAACCTTTAAGAGCAGAGGCCTCCTTTACATGGAGTAGCCTGAGATACTATCTCAGGCCTCTTTTACTGCCAGCTTTATTGGAAAAGGAGGGCAGAGACAAGAGGATTGCTGGGGATTGCTGGCTTCCAGCCTAGCCACAGAAACACAAACCCTAGGTTCAAGGAGAGCTCCTGCCTCAAAGGAACAAAGCAGAAATTGAGAGAAGGAGGAGGGCAGAGACAAGAGGATTGCTGGGGCTTGTTGGCTTCCAGCCTAGCCACAGAAACACAAACCCCAGGTTCAAGGAGAGCTCCTGCCTCAAAGGAACAAAGCAGAAATTGAGAGAAGAGGATTCCACAGACACGCAGGCACACATATACACACATGTACATACACTCACAGTCACATGCGCACACAAATGAATAAACAAATAAGTAAATAAATAAAATCTTAAGAAAGATACCAGAAAAAGAAAGTGGACTTAACATCCTCTCCTGTACTTACTTTACCCACAAAGGTTAACAAGGATTGATCTAACCTTTCTACTCCATCCTGTGGAAAGGGCTTTGAGTAATCTACTGTTGTGTTTCTTACCTCCACAGCTGGGAAGAGAACAGCTTTGTGTATGACCTGGTCAACATCTGTGTTCCTGGAAACCCAGTAGACATCTGGATAGGCCTTCATGATCACAGGCAGATGAGGAAGCCACAGCCACTGGGTCCCATGAAGAAGCTCCAACCAAGATTTCACTTTTGTCATGTTGCACCTAGCACATGGAGAGAAATCAGACACCAACATGGCACAGTTAACACAAAACAAATGCCGTGGGAGGGGCATGAGAGGAACATACAGTATGACTAAATCTGTGGTTTTGACTTGGATTCTCCAAAAAGTACACACCAAAATATGGTTAGATGTGCAACAGACTTTTTTTTCAGCAATCGCTGAACCTAGAACTTCATACATGGTAGGCAAGCACTCTACCCCTAAGCTAAATCCTTGGCTCTTTATTTTTTATTTTGAAGTAAAATCTCATTCAGTTGTCTAGGCTGGCCTTGAACTCATTCTCTATCCTGGGAAGATCTTGACCTTGCCTCCAAGTGTATGCCATCACACTTGGCTGCAAGAGAGACTCTTGCAAGGTAACATGTAAAACAAAGAAGAGATGAGAACATAAGGAGTCAGGGAAGGTGTTTAGACCATGGGGAGGGTATGAAGCCTGTGAAAGGTAAGACACAGGAAGAGCCTCTGGTCACAGCATAGTTCTGAGAAAGCCTTGGCTCGGATGATGGGGAATCTCCAACGAAAGAACACCTGTTTTAGAGATCCTTTTTTGGGCATGACTGGGCCAGAACCAGCTCCCATGCCATGCTGAATCACAACTGGAACTTAGCTGGGGGGAGTATGGTGTCTCTGGAGTGCAGTAGTGGGGTCTAATGGGCAGGAACACACCCTCAGCACAAACTCAGTGTTGGCTTCTGAAGGTGGCCTGGGCAGTGCACATCCACTGCTGCTATGGGTAAGAGGCATGTAGACGACCAGGAGCCAGCCAGAGGAAGAATATTCCAGTTAGAGGAACAGCTTGGACCAAGGTCCTGAGGTAGGAAAGTTAAAGAAAGTTTAACTTTTAAGAAAGTTAAAGACCAGTGTAAGGGGGCTGGTGAGATGGCTCAGCAGGTAAAGGCGCCTACTACAAAGACTGACGACCTGAATTCAATTCCCAAGACCCATGTGGTGGGAGGAAATACCTGACTCCCGCAAGTTATCCTCTGACTTCCACATGTGTGCCATGGTACATGCATACCCACATGCACACAAAATAAATAATGTAATGATTTTTTTTTAAGAAGCCCCATTGTCTGGATGCAGAGAGGAGCTGGAGGGGGTAGAATGATTTGTGGAGAACAAGGCTGAAAAGGGTGGGTTGGGCCAAATCTCATGCCTGATATTTCACAGCAGAACTCTGACTTAAAGATTTTGTCCCCAAGCTTTCCCCTGGAAATCAGTGCCGAGTCTCTGTTTTGCTCTTGCTTAGCCTCAGAGCACTGGCTCTGAGAGTTACAGCCCCTGTTTGTGTTCTGTCACTTGCTGGCTGGTAGGAGACCCTGGGCATTTTACAAACAGCTCTCACCCTCAGTTTACTGCCTATAAAATGGGGATAATACTAATAGTGCCTTGTAAGAAATAACTGAGTTAATGTATGTCAAACATTTAGCATGTGCTTAGAGTTTGTGATGGTTAGTGTCAATTGTCAGGTTGGCAGACTCTAGAATCACCTGGGAGAATGCCCCTCTGCACCTGTCTATGGGAGATCATCTTGACTGTGTTGAGGTCAGACGACCTGCCCACTGTGGGTGGCACCATTCCCTGACTGGGAACAGAGAAGGGGAGCTGAGCAGACATCCACCACTCTCTACTTCCTGGTTGGGAATGTGATGTGACCAGCTGCTTCAAGCTCATGCTGCTTTGACTTTACCACCATGGCACACTGTTCCTTTGAACTGTGGGGCAGAATAAACTCGTCCTTTAGTAACTTTTGTCAGGGAGTTTTATCACAGCAACGGAGGAGAGACTCAAACAGGGCACTGTAGGAGCTCACTAAGATGGTGGCAGTTGCCATTAAAGTGGCCTCAGTAACAACATGGCCTTACTCAACAAAAATACTTCTAAAACTCAATATAGCTTGTGTGGGAAGAATCTCCCCAGAAAGGCTGGGTGGAGTTCAGAGCTGGAGCATTTGCCTAGCATGTGTGAGGCCCTAGCTTCAGTCCTCAGTGCCTCAAACAAGCAAACCAAAAAATGTAGACAGAAGTTGTAATAGAGACTTGAGATACAGCTCAGTGAGAGCACTATGAAGCCCAGGGTTCCATCCCCAGAACCGTAGAAATAATAAATGATGGGACTGGAGAGATGGCTCAGCAGTTAAGAGCACTGGCTGCTCTTGCAGAGGACCCGGGTTCAGTTTCCAACACCCATATGGCAGCTAACAACCATTCTTAACTCCAGTTCCAGGGGATCCAACACCCTCTTCTGACCTCTGCAGGTGTTGTATGACATGGGTGCACTTACATACATACAGGCAATACATTCATATATATAAAATAAAAATAACAAATAAAATATTTTAAAATAATAATAAATGAATGAATAAACTTGGAATAAAAATGAAAAAATACTGTTTATAATAGCATTAAAATGAGATCAGGCTTCACGCCTGTCCCTTTACCTCTGTGCTCAGTGACCCCCTATAAAGGGAGGAACAGTGAAGAGTTATGTGTCTTTTGCCCTCACTGCAGTAATCACTGTGTGCCAGCAAGGTGTATAACTCACACTCTCGCTAGTTTTTACTGTATTTTAGAAAATTGCCCAGAAACTTTGAGGGTTTTTAAAAAATATTTTATTTATTATTTTTATTTTATGTGTATGAGTGTATTGCCTGCATGTATGTGAGTGCACCGTGTCATGCAGTGCTGCAGAGGTCAGAAGAGGGCTTCGGATTCCCCTGGAACTGGATTTTAGGACTTCGTAGCCACCATGTGGGTGCTGGGAATTGAACCTGGGTCCTCTGCAAGAGCAGTCAGTGCCCTTAACTGCTGAGCCATCTCTCCAGCCCCAACTTTGAAGTTTTTTAAAATTAAAATCATCTAGCAAAAAATAACATAAATCAATTAAATTAGTTATATCTACATTAAATCAGAATTTAAGGAACTTGTATTACCAGACTTAATAGCACTAACAAACAAGACATGGTGTTTTTTTATTTTTTTTTCCTTTTTCTTTCCAGGGCCAGGCTCTGAGATATCATGCATGCGCTTTGGATCCATTCAACCCTCAAAACTCTCTGAGACATTAGCTCTGCTGTCTTGGTATAGAAACTGAAGTTCAGGAAGATTGAGTAATGTGTCTAGTCACAGAGTGAGGACAGTGGAGAGGGAGGGAGTCTCAGTCTCCAGTCTCTCTCTCTCTCTCTCTCTCTCTCTCTCTCTCTCTCTCGTATTCCATTGTATAAAACGGGCTTCATAGTCACATAGGCTTTAAGAGGCACTTTCCTAAAGACCAGGATACTTGTGAATGGAGAGATGACTCCTGCACATTGCAAGGGTGTTGTTCTTTACACAGTTAATTTGCACATTTCTTTCAACACCAATCAAATTCTCAGCAGGACTTCTCTTGCAATTGGACAGAGTAGTTCCATAACCAGAAAGGAAAAACACAGACACTTAACTAGAAGGAAAAGCAAAGAGTAAGTCCTGCATAATGGTTAGGGTGTTGGGTACTGAAGTCAGATCGACCTGGATTTGAGTCCCAGCCCTAAAGAATCTGGATTGACTCCGTTGAGTCCTGATTTTCTGAGGAGGATGATGCCTGCTGTGCCAAGTGGTGAGGGTCAAATAAGTGCACAGGATGAGGGCTGAGCAAGTCTGTGGGTAGCAGTGGTAGAGCTGTGGTGCAGCATTGAAAGGGAGGGCTTTGGTGCACAGCGTAGCTATGGTGTCTTATAATGCCATTCCTACACTGGAGCTGGCTCCAATGCCTGGTCTTCCTCCTGCACCTCTGCATCTGAATGGATACTGGGAAGGGCAGTTTGAAAGGACCAATGGCTCCCCTTCTGACTACAGTTACTGGGGCAGGAGCCAGCCCGATGATGGCATCCACACAGACACTGAAGGGGATTATGTGCAGATGTGGTACCGGCCCCCCAGCAGTGGTTACTCTAGGACCTGGGCTTTCATAGAGGTGCTGGAGAGGCACCCTGGGGGATGGGGAGGCATTCTGGGAGATGGGTACATCATGGGGGATGGGGACACCATGAGGCTAGGGGAGCACCAAGAGGCAAGGGGAGGTAGCTTGGGGGATAGGAAGGCACCATGGGAATGTAGAGGCTAGGCATTTTTCAGCACTGTGGAGAATGATCAGATTTCCCGGGGGACACTATCCAGGGCTGACTTCTTAAATGTTTAAGGGTTCCTTGTTGACACTTAGGCTCTAATTAGATGAAAAGGCATTAGCGAACAAGAGTGGATAGGGGAGATTCCTTCAAGTTATTTGCTGTATACAACATGGCGTCTGCCCACCCCACCCTACCCCTTTTTTGAGACAGGGTCTCACTATGCCACCCTGGCTGATATGGAACTCACTATGTAGACCAGGCTGGCCTCTAACTCACAGAACTCTGTCTGCCTCTGCCTCCGAAGCTGGGATTAAAAGCAAGTGCCGCTGCACCAGGCCTTGCCCCTTTTTTAGAAAAATCTTTGCTCTGAGGATGGTCAGTGTGTAATCGGTCTCCTGGGTCAGCTTACCAGTGCACTAACGTGCAAGCCCCAGCCTAGGCTGTTGCTTCCAAATGTTAGACTGTAGCTTAGTTGTGGGAAGAATGGAGGTGTAGGTAGTGAAGAGGACAGACAGACCTGGGTTCCAGTTCCAGCTCTGTTGCTTTCTAACTACGTGTCCTTGCAGGGAGTTACTGTCTCTGAGATTCTGTTAACTCTCCTATAAAATGTGCTTAATGTTCACCCCTATGCACAAGGCTGCTGAGAGGGTTAAGGGAGACGATGAAGTGGGCAGTGACAACTGCACAGAAGCCAGGTGTCAGCCATCATCTAAACTGCAGTCCAGGGGGACTCCAGCCTTGTTAACTATGGAACCCAGGGTGAAATCGAGGTTCCAAGAAGTTGAGCCACTTCCTCAAGGTCACAGAGCAAGCAAGAAATGAAGCCAGTCTGAAACTTCTTCAGACCCCAGTCCAAGCATTTAATATGATTGCCTCTGCTTCCAGATTAGCAGTGGGAGATGTGGAATAGTGACATATTTTCAGGTCCACCTTGTCGCCCAGAAAACAGAGCTGGCCCAAGTCTTTAAGTGACATCTACTCTGACGAGAGCAGCGACAGCTCAAACCAGCTATGAGAGACTACGACCAGAGAGCAGCCTCCACCAGCATCAGCAAGAAAAGGTTCAGGGGAGGACTTCTATTCCAGTGCAGGGCCGCGGTGACTCTTAACTGCAGTGGGTAGATCTTCACCCAGACTCTCTGCTTCTTCCCTTCACAGCTCTCAGGTCTTGGAACGATAACTCCTGCAGCAGGAAGTTGCCCTTTGTCTGCAAGATTCTGGCTCTAGGTATTCGCTGATCCACAACTCTCCCACCTGAACTCAGCTCCTCTTGCCGCTGTGCCTAGGGACCAAATGTAAACTCACTGGTGGAAGTCTTCCAGGAAGATTTTCAACAAGCATATCCTAATTATTCATCGGTCACTCGGCCAAGGGACAGCAACCTAACTTCAACAGGTTCTGGAGTAGTACATTTATTGACCCAAGAGACAAAAGTCTAGGATCAAGTTGAACCATACTGTCCTGGTCAGGTCTCCAGCCCATGCTTGAAGTTGCCTTGACACAGGGCCCAACTGTGATGTGCATTGCTAGACAGAGTAGAGTGGGAGTTGACCCTCTGCATTGCTCAAGGTAATGAAAATAATGTTAGTCAAAGGGTGCGAGCGTTCGGTAATAGATAAATAGGCTCTGAAGGAACAATTTGGTGGCTATAGTGAGTAATTCCAAATTATATTCCTGAAGTTTACCAAGAGTAGAGCGTACGTGTTCCTGGCAAAAAGAAGGCCAATACGTGAGATAGTATGTTAACTAGCTTGATGGTGGACATTAGTTCACAATGTATATGTATGTAGGATACCACATGAACCTGGTGCGGTGATGCACACCTAAGCTCTAGGGGCTGAGGCTGGAGAACCAAGGTTCAAGACCAGCCTGGGCTACATAGCAAGATTGGGTCTTGGAAACAAATAGGCAAACAAACTATTACTACATATTTAGTGGTGGAACCATTTAGTGGTTCTAGGACCCCCTCCCCAAGTCCCTCATAAAACAGTGTAGTGTCAGCACAGAGCCTACAGTTCTTTTTGCTTCAAATCATCTCTAGATGACATCCAGCACCAGATGCAGCATAAATGCTGTAAAAGAAGTTGCTATTCTTGTTTGGGGAAGGATGGTGAGGAAAATAAGTGCATTTTGGTTTAATATTTGCTTTAATATTTTCAGTCTGCAGTTGATTGAATCTACAGAGGTAGAACCCAGAGATATGGAGGACTAAACACATATACAATACTTACTGAGTTTGCCTCAGTAGAATAATTTTACTAATGTGTGTGTGTGTGTGTGTGTGTGTGTTTATTCTGAACTGCATGGGTTCAAAGAAAGACAGCTAGTTCTCTAAAGAAAGCTGAAAATATGACCACACTCACACACTGCTGGTGAGACTATAAAGAAGTTTGCCACTTCCTTAAAAGGTTAAACAAAGCAGGGGGTTGGAGAAATGGCTCAGTGGTTAAGAGCACTGGCTACTCTTGCAAAGTACCCAGGTTTGGCTCCCAGTACCCACATGGTGGCTAACAACTCCAGTTCAAAGGGATCTGACACCCTCTTCTGACCTCCACGGGCATTATACAACACAGGTGCACTTACATACATACAGGCAATATACTCATGCACATAAAATAAAATTTAAAAAAAATTTTTTTTGGTCTTTTTGAGACAGGGTCTCCCTGTAGCCCTAGCTGGCCTGGATTTGCTATGGAGACCAGACCAGGCTGGCCTTGAACTCACAGAGATCCACCTGCCTCTGCCTCCCGAGTGCTGGGATTAAAGGCGTGCACCACCACGCCTGGCCAAAATAAAAATATTTTTAAAAATTAAACAAAGTGGTCTGGAGAGATAGCCCAGTTGCTAAAGTGGACCTGAGTTTGAGTCCTAGAACCCATGTAAAAAGGTAGGCATGGTGGTATTCACTTGCAGTCTTGGTGCTGAAAAGGCAGAGATAGGCAGATCCTTGGGGCTCCATAGCTGGCCAGCCCAGAGCCAGAGGAAGGGACAGGGATGGTGTGCAAAGCCAGCTTCCAAGTATGACATGGCTATGCTCTTACACACATAGCAACTGTGGTTGCCTGCACAAGATCTGCGCACGATCAGGCCTGTCAAAATTCTGTCGTGGAGAGGAGACTGACTGGACCCTGACCCTTCCTGAGGATGTATATGCAATTAATAGTTGCTGGGGAGGTAGACGTTTTCTTCAGTGGTGTAGCCACTTATAAAGTGCCCACATTCCTGTGAACAAGCCCTATCCATGCTCCTATAAACAACCCTGGTGAAACTCATTGAGTCACTAAAAATATTTTTTTAAGACATGGAAGTACAAAGGGGCTAGTTAGGAGGAGGAAGGGGCTCAGTGAGAGTAGAAAGGAAACTAGATTTATGATGGGATGTGCATATGATTGAAATGCTGTATGAAAATGTCATAATGAACCCTTATTATGTGCAATTATTATGTGCTAATAAAACACATTTAAGAAAATCAGGTGTTGTGGCACACACCTTTAATCCCAGCACTTGGGAGACAGAAATGGGTGGATCTCTGTGAATTCAAGCCAGCCTGGTTTACATAGTGAGTTCCAAACCAACCAGAGCTGCATAGTAAGAGAGATCGTCTCAATAAACAAAAAACAAACAAACAAACAAACAAACAAAACATTTAAGGGCCAGCGAGATGGCTCAGCAGGTAAAAGGCATGTGCTGCCAAGCCTGACCATCTGAGTTCAATCTCTGGGACCTACATGGTGAAAGGAACTGACTCCTGTGAGTTGTCCTCTGACCTCCACAGGTGTGCTGTGACTTGTACACACACAAACACTAATAAATGTAATAATTTTTAAACATTAAAAAGACCCACACACCTAATGATTTACTTCCCCCAACTAGGTCCCACCTTTTTAAGTTTCTGAACCCCCCCCCCAAATAGCACCACTAGCTGGGAACCAAGCCAACATACAACACATGAACCTGTGGGAAACATTCCATATTGAAACCATAACATAACCCATTCAAAGGAGCTAGAGCGAGGTGGAGAAGAAAGCCCCCGCTACACACACACTGAGGACACCTTGAGTACCCTGCTTTCCACTGGGGAGAGAAGGTGGAATACACAGATCAGTCTAACTCCAAAGCCTTAAGTAGGACTGGCCTGTCCTAATAACTGGATGTCACCAGGAAGGTGCACAACTGTCCTGAGACATCATCATAGGACAGAAATATGAGTTGGGTATAGGGGAAAGTGGTAACTCTTGGGGCTGGGGCGATGGCTCAGCAACTAACAGCACTGGCTGCTCTTCCAGAGGACCTGGGTTCAGTTCCCAGCACCCACATGATAGCTAACCTCATAACTTCGGTTCCAGGGAATCCGATGCCCTCTTCTGGCCTCTTTAGGCACTGCATGCACACTTACATATATGCAGGCAAAAACACTCTTATACATAAAATAAAAATAAATAATAAATAAATAAATAAATAAATAAATGGAAGTGATACCTCCTTTGAACAGCCTCTGTTCACAACCTGGGAATGGAGGCAGCACCATGCACACTGCTTGGGATCGTGTATATGGTTCTGTTCAGAGGAGTGACGTTTAATTAAAAACAGTGGCTACAGAGTCAGAAAAAAATGGATTCAGCCCTAAACTACTCCCCTGATTGTGGCACCTCAGATAAATCCCTTCCCTCTGAGAACCTGGGTCTGTGCAATGGGTAGAAAAGAACCATTTATAAACATCTAAAGCGATGTGGGGTGTGAAGGGCCTAACCTGTCATAGGACCTCGGCGTGTGAGAGCCATTATTGTTATTAATGTAGGGTTTTACTCTCCAGATTTCCTTGTCAGAAGAACAGGTTGCACTTAACAAATAGAAGCAGATTTGAAGAAGCAATTTCCTGTCCCAAAGATTAGCAAATTTTTTCTGTGAAGAGACAAACAGTAGATGTTTTAGACTCATGTAGACACTGCAGCTGTGAAACAGTGGGGGCAGCTACAGTTGCTGCAGATGTGGACCTATGTCTAAAATCTAACCTTCATAGCATTATCATGTGTCACAGAATATTATTCTTAGGCCCTTTCTTCCAACTATGTAAACTTTATTTTTTAAACTATTTTATTTATTATTTTTATTTTATGTGTATGAGTGTATTACCTGCATGTAGGTAAGTGTACCCGTGTTGTGCAATGCCCATGGAGGACAGAAGAGGCTGTCAGGTTCCCCTGGAACTGGAGTTATGGACAGTTGTTAGTTGCCATGTGGGTGCTGGGATTCAATCCTGGGTCTTCTGCAAGAACAGTCAGTGTTCTTAATCGCTGAGCCATCTCTCTAGCCCCTGTAAACTTTATTTTTAACTCTTACATTATGTAAAAGCAAATGGTGGGTCAGATTTGGCCACAATGTGCTGGCCCAATCTACTGGGCAGATGGTGAAGGAAGATGGGAGCAAAGATTGTATGGGAATAATACTCAGGGTCTCAGGGCTCCAAGCACAGCTCAGCCCCTTACTCAGTGTATTTTTGTTATTTTCCTGGTGCTGTGATAAAATACTCTGACAAAAGCAACTTGTTTTGGCTCACAGTCCATCTTGGTGGGGAGGTCACAGCAGCGGGAGCTTGAAGCAGCTGCTCACATTCCATCCACAGTCAGGAAGCAGAGAGAGATATATACTCATGCTCAGCTGGATTACTCCTTTTTATGCAGTCCAAGAACCAAGCCCAGAATATGATACTGCCCTCCTTTAGGATGGATATTCCCATCTCAATTTACCTAATCTAGATAATCCCAGATTAGCTTAGCTCAGAAATTAATCTAATCTAAATAATCCCTCACAGGTGTGCCTGGAGGCTCATCTTCTAGGTGAGTCCAGGTCCTGCCAAGTTGAAGTCACTTCTAACCATCATACAGTGGAAGGAACCTCATGTACCTTTGGCCCCCTCTGAATCAGTTTACTCATGGTGTCCTGTCTCAGGAATGTAGGTAATATGATGGTGATGGATATCATACTATGTGCCATAGATACAATTTATGTGGGTTCTGGGATCTGAACTCAGCCCCTAATGTTTACATGGCAGGCATTTTAATGACTAAGCCATCTCTCCAGCTCACATACTGTCAGCTTTTTATAGTGTTCTATTCCAGAACCCCCAAAGGCACAAAGTTCTCCAGTCATTGTCCTAAGCTTGTAGTCGCCTTGGGTTCCAAGAACAGCAGAGCCTCTTAGACCTATCATGCCCCCTCAAATGAGGACAATTTTCTATGAAGACAAAGCTGTACCCTGGAGTGAGGTTTATCATCTTACAGGCATGCATAGACGATGGATGGATGGATGGATGGATGGATAATGAAAGGATAGATAAGTACTGGGTATATAGGTAGATGGTAGATAGATAGATGCTAGGTAGATGATAGTAGACAGACAGACAGACAGACAGATAGAGAGATGATAGAGATAGATAGAGATGATAGATAAATATCAAATTTCTCTCCTTAGAGAAGATGGACAGATGGACAGACTAATGTTCATGACAATGAATATGCATCTTCCATGCAATCTTTGTAAAGTAAGTGCTGGATCCATGTATGGATGCATCAATGTATTTAGCCATTCTTACATTGATAGTCACTTAGGTTGCATCTAATGTTTCACTGTCACCATAAGCGCAGTGATAAGCATCTTCTACATATGTCTATGCCCTTAGGGAAATATTCCTAGAAATTGCATTGCTAGTTGAAAGCATGAATTTTTAAAATAGGATTACATTTTCACTATAAAAATGATGCATGTGGCTTTGCCCATGGTGGATGTTTTTCACCTTGATTGTGGCAATGTTATGTGTGTGCAGTCACACTCGTTGGCTCCTACATACAAAATGCAGGAAGGTTTTAAGTACAATTACATGTTGTGGTAGTTTAAATGAAAGATATCCCCCATAGGTTCATGAAGCTGAACACTTGGTCCCCAGTTGGTGGCACTGTTTGGGGAGGAGGTGTGGACTTGCAGGAGGAAAAGCATCACTGGGGGTGGGCTTTTGAGGTTTTACAGCTTTACCCCACTTCCTGCTCTCTCTGTTTCTCGTGTGTGGATGAAGATGTGATCACCCAGCGTCCTGTTCCTGCCACCAGGCCAGGCCTCCCTCAACATTGCAGACTCTCCCTCTGGGACTGTAAGTCAAAATAAACTCTTCTTTCTAAAAGTTGCTTTTGGTCATGGTATCTTATCACAACAATAGAAAAGTAGCAATACACATGTCAATAAAGCTGATTTTTTTTCTTTTTCATTTATTTTTTAAAATTATTTATTTAATAACCACATGATTAGAAAAAGCATTTCATTACAGCTTTAACATATTCAATAACAATTTCCAGAGCAGAGGTATACCTCTTTCCAAAAGTGGCTGTAAATTTTTAGGTTCACAGTTGAATTAATAGTTATACAATATTGAACTCAGTATAAACCCTATAAGACATAAAATTGAATGAGGCTTTAACCTTTAAAAAAGATCTCCATTTCATTTTAAAATATGCTATTTCCTACAGGGTCATTTTTAATGCTACCAACACATGGATGTTTCCACATGCATCTCTATCTTTATGTATCTGATTATTACTAGTCACAGATGGTTATACTCGGATCCTTGGCACCTAAGTATGGATATAAAGTCATCAGGTAGGTTTCAATGGTAATGTTTATCACCTCTACTAATTAACATGAAGTAAATTTTTATGCTTCTTCCTCAACTATAACTCTTTTTTATTTGTTGATTTTTTGTGTGTATATCATACAGACCATCCCACATGATCTTATTTATCTATGTACCCACTTCCCAAATGGCACCTTCCCATAGCCTCCACCCCCACCCTCACTGGAGCCCGTATTCTCTGTCATCCCTGTTACTGTCCACTGTGTTGTCAGTGCCCCCAACCATTCCCCAGTGCTTCTCCAGCCACTGAATCTAGTCAGCCTGTCTAGAGTTCCTTGTTTTAGGAAGATCAGCTGTTCCTCATCTAGCAGCAATCAATTGTCAATATTCCTTTAGATAAGATTGGGGTCTGCTGTTCATTTTCCCAGTTCTATGCTGGGTTACTGTCTGGGTGTCTCTTGGGCCAACCTGGCCAACAATTCAAAGGAAGATATCTCCTGAAAGGCATTGTTTCTTGTTATGTAGCCTTTAGCTATACACATGGACTATTAAAAAATTATATTGACCCCTTTAATCTTTGGTTATATTTTCCTTTTGGGTGTTTAAGACCATACAGTTGGCCCAGATAAACCAATTTCTTTTTACTCTTAAGGCTGTTTGAGGAGCTGTTCCTCAGGGATCACATGGGCTTGGGAGGAGCCTCTGGCTCCTTTCTTTTACCAGTTCCGTCTATGTGAAGATAAGTCAAAGGTCCTGCTCAACCATGGCTGGCTTCACTTGGAAGCATGGAGGAAATGATTCCTCTGTGTTGACCCTCCTCTTTGTAGACTGGACACTGGTTCAGGTCCATCTGGTGGGGTATCCATGGCCTCCTTAATCAAGAAAACGGGTGACTCATGGCAGTTACAGGGCATTTTGAGAGATGCTCATAGTTCCCTGGAACTTAGTTGACCTAGGAGGGCAAGGAGCCAAAATTGTCCTTTATGTCCCTCTGACCAAATTAGTATAGGCCTCAAAGTATGGCTGTTAAACATCCAAGAAGGTTAGTTCCACCAGTCTGTTAATTACCATGTGCCATGTAGATAAAGCTTGGGCAAAAGACCAATCGTTCTCAGATAAACCTTGCCTAGACATGTATTATATTCCTTGATCTAGTCGTATACATAATATGGTTCCCTCTGGTTTTTTTAAAACTAGCTAGGCATTATTTATCTCTCACATTGTCTAACCTTCTATCATAGTTTCCCCATTTAAGGTTCCCCCATTTTCCCCCTTTCTCCCTTAATAATACCCTTCTCCTACATTCCCACCTCTTTTGAACTCCTTCTTTCCCTTTATCCCCATGGTTCCTTGTATAACCTTCCCTCCTCCCTCCCTTTAAAATAACCTCATTTTTATCCATATCTCCCTTATCAATGCCTGTTTTCTACTGTTCTTCTCTTTCAGATTCTTTTTTTCCTTTACCTCCCTGGTTCCTTTTCATTATCCTGGTTCCTGTAATTATGTCTGGACACATACTCACTTACCAGGATTTGGTGCCAGAATCCACATTATGAGGGAGAATATATGTCGTTTGTATTTTTGTTGTTGTTTTGATTCTGATCCTG
>NW_008331824.1:77519-78179 GCF_000622305.1 Nannospalax galili
GTTTATGCCAAGGAGTGGTATAACTGGGTCAAATGGCAGTTTCATTTGTAGTTTTTTAAGAGTTCTCCACACTGCTTTCCATAGGGGTTGAACAAGTTTGCAGCCCCACCAGCAGTGGATGAGTGTTCCCCTTTCCCCACATCCTCTCCAACATTTGGTATCATTTGTTCTCTTGATCTTAGCCAGTCTGACTGGGGTAAGATGAAATCTTAAAGTGGTTTCAATTTGCATTTCCCTAATTATTAGTGATGTTGAACATCTTTTAAGATGCTTCTCAGCCATCTTTACTTCTTTTTTTGAGAACTCTCTGTTCAGCTCCTTAGCCCAAATTTAAATTGGGTTGCTTCTTGTCTTGATTCTCTGTTTTGAGTTTGTTATATATTCTGGATAGTAAACCTCTGTTGGATGTGTTGCTGGTGAAGATTTTCTCCCATTCTGTGGGTTTTCTCTTCACTTCCCTGGTTGCCTCCTTTGATGTACAGAAGCTTTTTAGTTCAATGAGGTCCCATTTGTTGACTCTTGACCTTGTTTCCTGAGCAATTGATGTCTGGTTCAGAAAATCCTTTCCTACACATATATCTTGTAGGTTTTTGCCAATATTTTCTTCTAACAGTTTCAGAATTTCAGACGTTGAGGTCTTTGATCTATTTGGAATTGACT
>NW_008331824.1:78360-81662 GCF_000622305.1 Nannospalax galili
ATGCTGTCTTTCCTCCAGTGAATGTTCTTGGCCCCTTTGTCAAACATCAGGTGGCTGAAATTGCATGTACTCATATTTGGGTCTTCAATTTTGTTCCATTGATCTATGGGTCTATTTTTGTGCCAGTACCATGTTGTTTTTATGACTATAATAGGCTCTGTAATACAGTTTAAAATCTGGTACAGTAATCCCTCCGGCATTGCTCTTAGTGCTCAGGGTTGCTTTGGCTATCTGGGGTCTTTTGTGCTTCCATATGACTCTTAGGAAGGTTTTTTCCAATTCTGTGAAGAATGTCATGGGGAATTTGATTCGCATGGCATTTAATATATAAATGGCTTTTGGTAGGATGGTCAGTTTCATAACATTAATTCTTCCAATCCATGAGCATAAGAAGTCTTTCCAACTTCTGATGTCTTCCTCAATCTCTTTCTTTAAAGATTTAAAATTTTCATTGTAGAGGTCTTTAATGTCTTTGGTCAGGTTTATTCAGAGATACTTTATTTTTTTCTGCAGCTATTGTGAAGGGGAGTGTTTCCATGTGCACTTTCTCTGATGGCTTGTTATTGTTGTATAGAAAGGCTACAGACTTTTGTAGATTAATTTTGTAAACTGCCACTTTACTGAATGTGTTAATAATTTCTAGGAGTTTTCTGGTGGAATTTTTGGTGTGTCTTAGATATAATATCATATCATCTGTAACAAAGGGACAATTTGATCTCTTCCAATTATTACTCCTTTAATTTCCTGCTCTTGTCTTATTACTCTTGCAAGAGTTTCAAGTACTATGTTAAAGAGGAGTAGGGATAGTGGACAGCCTTCTCTGGTTCCTGATTTCAATGGAAATGCTTCTAGTTTTTCTCCATTTAGACTGATGTTGGCTGTGGGTTTGCTGTATATGGCTTTAATTATGTTGTGGTATGTTTCCTCCAGTCCAATTTCCTCTAGGACTTTGAACATAAATGCATGTTGAATTTTGTCAAAAGCCTTCTCTGCATCTATTGAGATGACTACGTGGTTCTTGTCTTTGAGCCCATTTTTATGATTTATGACATTTATTGACTTATTATTTATTGAGCCATCCCTCCATCTCTGGGAAAAGCCGGCTTCATCATGGCAGATGATTTTTTTGATGTGTGTCTGTATGAGGTTTGGAAGTATCTTTTTGAGAATTTTTGCATCTATATTCATTAAGGATATGGGTCTATAATTTATTTTTTTTGGTTATATCAAATTCCTTTGGTTATCTTTACCTGGCTTTGGTATTAGAGTGATGCTGGCTTTATAGAAGGAATTTGGAATTTCTCCCTCCATTTCTATCTTTTTGAATAAATTAGGTAGTATTGGATGTAGACCTTCTTTATATGTCTGGTAGAATTCTGCTGTAAATCCATCTCGTCCTGGGCTTTTTTCAGTTGGGAGGTTTTGTATTACTCTTTCAATTTTTTTTGTGTTATGGGTCTGTTTAAGCTGTTAATCTCTTCTTGGTTTAGTTTTGGTGGTTCCCATGCCTTTAGATATCCATCCATTTCTTCTAGATTTTCAAATTTAGTAGCATATAGGTTTTTAAAGTATTCCTGTAAAATATTCTGGATCTTTTTGGTGTCTGTTGTGATGTTTCCCCTTTCATCTCTAATTTTGTTGATTTGGAGGTGCTCTTTCTTTCTTTTGGTTAACTGGGCTAGCAGTCCATCAATCTTATCTTTTCAAAGAACCAGCCCTTGGATTCATTGATTCTTTGTATTGTTTGCTTTGTTTTGATTTCATTAATTTCTGCTCTGATTTTTGTTATTTCTTCTTGGACTGCTGGGTTTGGATTTCATTTGTTGTTACTTTTCAAGTGTCTTGAGTAGCAATATTATGTCATTTATTTGTGATCTTTCTGATTTTTTGATGCCCTCTAAGGACTGCTTTCAACATGTCCCAGAGGTTTTGTTGTGTTGTATTGTCTTTTTCATTTAGTTCCAGGAATACTTTTATTTCTTACTTAATTTCTCTTTTGACCCAATTATCATTCAGGAGTGTGTTGTTTAATCTCCTTGTGTTCATGTGGTTACTAGTGTTTCTTCTGGTGTTGATTTTAAGTTTTACTGCATTGTGGTCTGATAAAATGCATGGGATTATTTCAATCTTTTTGTATTTGTTGATGTTTGTTTTGTGCCCCAGTATATGGTCAGTTTTGGAGACAGTTCCATGGGGCGGTGACTAGAAAGTATATTCTTTGGTGCTTGGGTGGAATATTCGGTAGATGTGTGTTAGGTCCATTTGATATATGGTATTGTTTAATTCAGATGTCTCTCTGTTAAGTCTCTGGCCTGTTGATCTATATAATGGAGATAGTGGGGTATTGAAGTCCCCTACTATTAATGAGTTGGGATTAATCTGGGTCTTAAAGTCCTGTAGTACTGTTTTTATGAAGTTGGGTGCACCAGAGTTTGGTGAATATATGTTCATGATTGTAATATCTTCTTGGTTTGTTGTTCCTTTAATTAGAATGAAGTGGCCCTCTTCGTCTCTTCTGATTAGTTTTAGTTTAAAGTCTATTTTATCATATATTAGAATTGTCTGTTTTTTTCTTAGTACCATTTGCTTGGTATAATTTTTTCAGTCCTTTCATCTTACGGTAGTGCCTGTCCTTGAAAGTGAGATGAGTTTCTTGCAGACAACAAAAAGATGGGTTTTGTTTCTTAATCCATTCAACTAGTCTATATCTTTTGACTGGGGAGTGCAGGCCATTGATATTTAAAGTTATTAATGAAAATGTGTCTTGAATCCTGTCATTTTAATTTCTTTTCCCATTCTTGATATAGCTGTGCATTTCCACAGTTATAACTTCATCGGATTTCTTTCCGCAACCCCTTGTGTATAGTCATTCCTTTCTTCAGCTCTTTATATTGCTTCAAGAACTCTCTGAAGGGCTGGTTTTGTGGACATGAATTCTTTCAGCCTATTTATGTCATGGAAGATTTTTCTTTCCCCTTCAACTATGATAGATATTTTGGCTGGGTAAAGTAATCTGGGTTGGCATCTGTGGTCATTTAGAACTGGGAATACATTGATCCAGGCTCTTCTGACTTTCATAGTTTGCACTGAAAAGTCAGCTGTAATCCTGGTGGGTTTTCCTTTATATGTGGCTTATTGTTTTTCTTTTGCAGCTTTCAGTATTGTCTCTTTGTTCTGTCTGTTTAGTGTTTTTACTATAATGTGCCATGGAGAGTTTCTTTTCTGGTCTTTGTGTTTTCTTAAATTTTTCATAATCTTTGCTTGAGTGATCTATTCGTCCACTTTATCTTCCAGTCTTGATA
>NW_008331824.1:81703-82396 GCF_000622305.1 Nannospalax galili
TATCATGTTTATAATTGTTCTTTTGAGTTCCATGTCCTGCATTATCTCTAGGGGATTCTCATTGTACTCCTGTAGAGGACTATTGGTATTTGGTGGGGATATGTTGTTTTGGTTTTTCATGTTATTATTTTTTTCTCTCTGATTTTGACATGTGGATTTCTTTTGTAGTTTCTGATTCTTGTGTGAGACTCCAGCCTTCCTTTGTTGAGTTTATATCTGCTTCTTTTTGTAAACTTTATGTGCCTTTGTGGTTTACTTGTTGAGCATGAAAAGCTGGTTGGTCTAGGCTTCAGGTTCTCTCTTTTGATTTTATATTGGAGTGGCCTAATTGCTTTCGTCTTCAGGAGTACCCACAGAGGACCAAAACAGATGAGGATCAGATGCTCTCAGGCTTTTTCCTAAGGTATGGATCCCTCCAGGAAAGATGCTGTCCTCAGGAATTTGGGAGCTTTGCTAGCCTGGGAGCAGGGCCTAGGAAAGATACTGGTCTTAGGAAGCTGGTGGCTGTGCCACCCGGGAATACAAAGGAAGGTGGAGTGGGAAGAGGCCCCAAGGGCTCCTGGGGACTACTGGGAGGAACTGGGTTGGTCTGGATGCAAAGGATCAGAAAACAGTGGGGATTCTGGGCCTAGAGGTCAGTCCAGGAGTCTGGGGTGCCAAGAAAAGAAATGGGTCAGTGCCCAGGCTAGGAGG
>NW_008331824.1:83289-84878 GCF_000622305.1 Nannospalax galili
AGCTAACAACCATCTGTAACTGCAGTTCCAGGGAATCCAACACTCTCTTCTGGCCTCTGTGGGCATTGCATGACACAGGTGCACTTACGTGCATACAGGCAAAACACTCATACACATAAAATAAATTAAAAATCAATTAACAAATGTTTTAAAGTCTAGTCAGACCTGGTGGTATATACCTTTAGTCCCAGCATCTGGGAAGCAGAGGCAGGTGGATCTCTGTGACACTGAGGTCAGCCTGGTTTTCATTGTGAGTTCCAAGCCAGCTGGAGCTACAGGGAGACCCTGTCTCAAGAAAACCAGAAAAAAATATAAAATTAAAATTAAAGCCTGTTCATTTCTGCTCCTCATGCAGTGTGTGAGACTTTCTTCACCACGTTTCTCAAACATATAGGTTCCTGGCTCTCAAATTTAGCCTCTAATGAGTAAGTGAGTCATCTTTGTGGTCCTGGCAGCCCTGGGAAGGCAACATTCTGCAAGCAATGCCTCATTGAGACTGTTGTGTGTGCTAGTGACAGAATCCAGACACACTTCTGCTGAGACCTGGTGTCAAGGCAGCTGTCTGCCTACCTAAGGCAGGGCCCTCTGAGCAGGCATTTTCTCCAGAGAACGACCCCCGGGCCCTTTGCCTACATCGGACCACCTAGGACTTCAGTCACACCACTCACAAATTCGATTCTATGCTTTGAACTGGCACATGTCCAAGGTGGCTGTGTTGGAGGGGCTCCCCAGTATTGGTCACCCTGTGTGCTTAAAATCCCCCCTCATCTTTCTCAGTCACACAGACTAAGAGTAGAATTTCCTCACTGTCCCCTGCTTCAGGCTCACTCTCAGCCCCTTCTAGAAGCCAGGATGTGCAGCTTGGAAAGTCTTTTCTGTACTAGGGAGTCTAAAGTTTAAAGTAGAGGCTGCCAAATGGCTTATTTGTGAGGAAGCATCCAATTTCATGATTTGAAGCAAGGTTTTCTTCCTTCTCAGTGGCAGGAAGAAAAGATGCAGAAACACGTGGAGGCCAGTTGTGAGCCATACCCCACGCTGCAGAATCACAATAATGATTGAACTGGGATGTCTGGCCATGACTTGCTCATCTTTAAAAATAAATTTATCAGTAAAGTGCTCGCTGTACAAGCATGAGGACCTGAGTTCACCTCCCCAGAACTCACATAAAGCTATAGACACACATGGCACCGTATGTCTATAATCACGGCACTGGGGACATGAAGACAGGCAGATCCCTGGAGCTCACTGACCAGCCAACCTAGCCAAAAAGCTGAGAAACAGTGCGACGAGAGACCTTGTCTCAAAAAATAAGTTGAAAAGCAACTAAGAAAGACATTCAATGTCAATCTCCATATGAACACACACAGAAACACACGCACCCACATACATGCAAGTACACACATACACACAATACACACAAAGCTGAGAAACAGTGCGACGAGAGACCTTGTCTCAAAAAATAAGTTGAAAAGCAACTAAGAAAGACATTCAATGTCAATCTCCATATGAACACACACAGAAACACACGCACCCACATACATGCAAGTACACACATACACACAATACACATAGAGAGAGAGAGAGGGAGA
>NW_008331824.1:86139-89844 GCF_000622305.1 Nannospalax galili
AGGTGTGGTGGCACATGCCTTTAATCCCAGCACTCAGGAGGCAGAGGCAGGTGGATCTCTGTGAGTTCCAGATCAGCCTGATCTACATAATGAGTTACAGGCCAGCTGGGGATGCAGGGAGACCCCGTCTCAAAAAGACCAAAAAAATTAATAATAATAATTTAGGAGTGGGCTTTTTTTCTTCTATAGACGCTTGACCATTTTCCTGAGCTGGCAGGGAAAAGTGCCAGGTTTTCCACTTGCTCTTATGCTGGGAAATGCCCACCTCCCACAGCCTAGGGACTGTTTAATTAACACCTGCGTCCCCCACACACAGTACCCAACAACCAGCAGAAAGGAACCTATACTTTGCCTTCCGCCCACTGGAGTCACTGCTATTTGCTTTACAATAGAAAGAACCCACCGGCAACATGGGCCTGTCAAAGCCAGGGCTTGTGGGAAGCATTGGCCTGCACTAATGATATTGTAGACCAACAGGAGTAAGTCCCCCCCAGCTGTGTGGGAAGCCAGATGCCAGGAGAGGGTGGGAGAGGCCCTGCAGGAGCCCTCAGAGCCTCCACATGCTCTCTCCTCCATGGAGCCCTTGACAGCTTGAAGTCCTCTGATACCTCCTTGATGAACATCTTGGTGCATCATCCACTTCCATTGTCATTAACTCATTACCTTTCACCCGTGCAGGCCGGCCCATCACCAGCCCCACCCCTGGCCTGCTGCCATCTCCTGGAGAGGGTGTTGCCAGGCCTCACAGTAATAATAGGATGGTAGCAGGGAGTGCAGGACTCAGAATTTCTCTTAGGAACAGACCTGCCCTTATTTAAGAAAACATCTGTGTGTGTGTGTGTGTGTCCACAAGTGTGTGCAGGTGTACGTGTATGCATGTGTGGTGACCACAGAAGGACATCCAGTGTCACTTTCTATCTTGTTCCCTGAGACAGGGTCTCTTGCTGAATCTGGAGCTAGGCTGGCAACGAAGCCAGAGCAATCCTTCTGGAACCTCCCCCAACAGCAGGAGGGCTACAGACACAAAGAACTATGTCTGGTTTTACGTGGGTGCACTCAGGTCCCCTTGCCTTCTCAGAGGCCAGAGAAAGCATTGGATCCCCCTGGAACTGGAGTTACAGGTGCAGGAAAACACCTTAACAAAGCCTTTGCTATAGGGAAGAGGAGTCAAGGTTAACAGCAGAGGGAGTTGTATAATTCCACATTCAAGATGGATTGGAGCTGGTCGCCATGGCACATGCCTTTAGCCCCAACACTTCCGTGACAGAGGTAGGTAAATCTCTGTGAGTTGGAGGCCAGCCTTGTCTACATGGCAAGTTCTAGGTCAGCCAGGGCTACATAGTGAAACCCTGTCTCAAAGAAAAAAAAAAATGAAAAAGGAGGTGACTCAGCAGTTAAGAGCGCTTCTTTCTCTTGCGGAGGACCTGGGTTCAATTCCCAGTGCTCCCATGGTGGTGAGACAACCATCTGTAACTCCGGTGCCAGGAGATCCGATTTCCCCTTCTGGCCTCCCCTGACATTGTATACACATGATGCACTTATATACATGAAGGCAAAACAGTCACATACATAAAAAGAAATTTTTTTAAAAAGTTAGAAATACACAAAAATTCAATAAAAATTTTTAAAAAGCAAAACAACAAAATGGATTAGAATCAAAATGAACTTGGAGCCAAGCATAGTGGTACATGCCTGTAATCCTACCAACCAGAAGGTAGAGGCAGGAAGACGGCTGCCAGTGTGAGGCCAACTTGGGCAACAAAGCAAATTCCAGGCCTGTAGGCATGGCTATATAGCAAGACCCTGACTCAAACAAACAAACAAGCAAATTAATGAATTTGGGGGAGGCATAAAGGAAGCACTCAGAGGAATTTCTGTTCCATTTGTCAATGCATAATTTTCAGAACGCTTTCAGTTAAAAACATAACTATTATACAAATACACGGTGAGGATTGCTACAGAATTTATGTATCTTGTTAATGACCGAAGCAACGTGATGCTAAAGTGGTTCTAAGATGACAGGCGAGATGAGTACAAATATACCAGATTTATGCTCTCGCACACACATTTAGCAGAAAAGAAGAACATGGAGTCAATGTCTAAACTAAATACAAAATTAAGAAAATGAAGTCTTTAGGCCAAGAACTGGCAAACTATGACCTGTTGATGAACTCTGACTCACTTCAGAGTGTGTAGACCCACCAGCAAAGAGGGTTTTTTAACGGTTGGGAAAAGAAAGTGCACATGGAACACGTTTTGTGGTACATGAAAACGACTCATGAGGGCCTGGGGAGATGCTCAGTGGGCAAAATGCTGCTGTGCAAGTGTGAGGACCTGCATTTGATCCCCCAGCACCCATGCAAAAGCTGGCACAGCAATGCGCATCCGTAACCCCAGTGCTAGAAGTGGGTAGGCAGAGACAGGCATATCCCTGATCTCACCGGCCAGCCCTTCCAGGTTCAGCGAGAAACCCTGTCTCAGAAGAAGGTGGAGAGAGATATAGGAAGACAACCAACTTTGACCTCTGTCCTGGACAGGCACACACAATTGTACATCCACACATGCATACAGGCACACATATGAACACCTACACATGCATACACCACACATATACAAATATAGAAAGTCTTGTATTTTGTAGTACATGAAAATGGTATTGAGGGCCAAAGAGATGGCTCAGTAGGTAAAGAAACTTGATGCGCAGGCCTGGTGACCTGAGATGGAGCTCTGGAACCCATATAAAGGTATAAAGAGAGAACTGACTCTGCAAAGCTGTCCTGTGACATCTACATGTTCACAATGGCACATGCACACACACACGTACACACAACAACACCAATAATAATAACACCAAAGGAAAAAAAGAAAAGAAAATGGTACTGTGGAGGGCTTGACAGGCATAGACTAAAAAGAAGCAGAGTGCATGGTGGGTAGAGGACAAAGCAACTGCAGCGCTACATCTGAGACATCGTGGGTCAGCTCACACAGGGTTAAACAAGACTGGCCGGGCGTGGTGGCGCAAGCCTTTAATCTCAGCACTTGGGAGGCAGCAGCAAGTGGATCTCTGTGAGTTCAAGGCCAGCCTGGTCTACATAGTGAGTTCCAGGCCAGCTGGGGCTACAGGGAGACCCTGTCTCAAAAAGACAAAAAAAAAGAAAAAAGAAAAGAAAAAGAAGAAAAGATCAAAGTTGTTCTTTTCTGACAGATAAGACTAAAACCCTTTGGAAGAACCTAAGAGAGGCCAGCCAAGGTTACCAGATGTGATGGACCCTTTTTAAAAATATTTTACCTTTCTAAAATGAAATGGAGATCTTTGTTAAAGGTTAAAAACTCATCCAGTTTTACGTCTTACAGGGCTTATACTGAGTTCAATAATATATAACTATATTAATTCAACTGTGAACCTAGAAACTTGCACCCACTTGTGAAAGAGATGTACTGTTGCTGTGTGTTACTGAATATGTTAAAGCTATAATGAAAGGCTTCTAATCATGTAGTTATTAAAAAGTTTAAAAAGTATAATGATTAAAAAAAATAATTCTTCAAAGCATAAAAATTTTCCTTAATAATTAGTAGGTGTGAAAAACATTATCATTGAAATCTACCTGATGACTTTATATCCATGCTCAGCTGCCAAGGAGCTCAGAAAGTAACCGACTGTGACTAGTAATAATCAGATAAATAGAGATTAGAGACGCATGTGCA
>NW_008331824.1:89855-124330 GCF_000622305.1 Nannospalax galili
CTGATGATTTTATAACCGTGCTCAGATGCCAAGGAGCTCAGAAAGTAACCGACTGTGACTAGTAATAATCTGATATATAGAGATTAGAAACGCATGTGCAAACATCTTAATGTCAATTGCGTTAAAAATGAAGTTTTTTGCATGAAATTCTATATTTTAATAATGAAATGTAGATCTTTTTTAAAGGTTAAAACCTCATTTAATTTTGTCTTATAGTGTTTATACTGAGTGCAATATTGTATAACTGTAATAATTCAACTATAAACCTAAAAATGTGCAGCCAATTTTGTAAGAGATGCAGCCTAGCTCAGAAAATTATTATTGAACATGTCAATGCTGATGCAATGAAATGCTTATTCTAAGTATGTGGTTATTAAATAAATAATTAAAAAAGAATTTTATCAGAGCAACAGGAAAAGAACTACGATGGCAGACGATTCTGACTCGTTCTTTTAGAGAGCCTAGTAAACTTGACTCGGTCGCATTCTGAATTGAGCATGAACCATATCCACTGCCACCTTCCCGTGGAACATATGATCTTGGCCTTAAAATGAGCATGTCCAGAAACGTGTCTATCATCTTTCCTTTTTGCATTATGACCTTAAACTGAGCATACTCCTTAACTGAGCATGTGCAGATATGCGCACACCCCACATGTATTTTCCCGTTACGAATGGTACAAACCGTCACCTGTACTTCGCACTGCAGAACACTGCTTCACAAGGGAGCCCAGGGTATTCTAGGACTTGCTGTGAACGATGGATTTTTCCCTTTCTTTTATCTTCTGGTCCTGCTCAGTATCTTCATAGCCACCAAGAAGAGAACTCATTGCCCTCAATTTCCATGCGCACACCCCACATGTATTTTCCTGTTACGAATGGTACAAACCGTCACCTGTACTTCGCACTGCAGGACACTGCTTCACAAGGGAGCCCAGGGTATTCTAGGACTTGCTGTGAACGATGGATTTTTCCCTTTCTTTTATCTTCTGGTCCTGCTCAGTATCTTCATAGCCACCAAGAAGAGAACTCATTGCCCTCAATTTCACAGCCACACTCAGTCACTTACCTATTGTGTGTGGTGGCTGACAAGGATTTCACAGTCTGCAAAACTCATATAACTTCTGACCCTTTACAGAAGAGGCTATTGAATAATTATTCTAAAGTAACATATCAATAGCTTGTAAGGTCATCTTCTCTATTGGTCAGAAATCAACTGTATCTCCATAGGACAAAAATTAAAATTTTCTGCAAGGTCACATCTCATTCCACAGATTAGCATCAAATCTGTATCCCCTGAAACCTTTAAAGGTTTTTCTCATTTAGTTTTGAAAAATTACTCTGTAATCTTTTTTGCTTTGTTCCAAAGTTTTCGATAATTGTTCTGAACATTTGAGATTGAAAGATCACGAAGTAGAGGAGATAGTTCAGTCAGTCACGTGCTTGCTACATAAGCTGGAGGACCTGAGTTCAGTTCCTCAGCACCCACATAAAAGCCAGGCTTTGCAGCAGGAATATGGAATCCTGGCACTGGGGAGGTAGGGCGGTAGAGACAGGAGAACCCCAGGGACTTGCTGGCCAGCCAGTGTAGCCTAATCAAAGAGTTCCAGGTTTAGTGAGAGATCTCATCTCAAAAAATAAGGAGAGCAACTGAAGAAGACACCCAATGTCAACCTCCTCCACATATACTCACACATGCATGTGTACCTGCACACATATACACCACCACACACACACATGACTAGGTAATCAGTGTCGATGATCTACAAGCCCTAATGTGGAAGGTCACTTCCTCCCTAGGACATCTCTGAATATCTCAAAGAGGCTTTAGTTGTTTAAAGAACAGTGATAAAACCAACTACAGCCTGGGCACACTCCGACATAAATTCCTTAAATAACAAAGGTGTATTTCAGGACAGGCCTCAAGGCCTTCTTCTCCTGATCTGCCCTTGATTCTTATGGCTCAGAACTAGCTTTTCAAAAATGGACATAAACAGGCTAGAGAGATGGCTCAGCCACTAAAAGCACTCACTCCTCTTGCAGAGAACCTGATTTCAGTGCTCAGTACCCATGTTGGGCAGTTCACAACTGTCTGTATACAACTCCAGCTGGCCTCCTTGGGCCCCTGCATTTATATGCATATACACATTTTTTTTGTTTGTTTGTTTGTTTTGAGTGGGGTCTCCCTGTAGCCCCAGCTAGCCTGGAACTTGCTATATAGACCAGGCTGACCTCATTCTCACAGAGCTCTGTCTGCCTTTGCCTCCTGAGTGATGGATTAAAGGTGCGGGCCCCCAAGCCCTCTGGCTTCAAGCCTTTTCTTTTACAAAAACCTGGAGCCTGAGTTGGTTTCTATTCCTATGAGACAGGAAGCCCTCATTCTGTAACGATTTCCACAACTCCAAGGGCCAATCCCTTAAAATAGAAATGTCATTTACTTATCACTGACTTATTTAATATGCATCCCATTGTTCTCATTTGTCTGGAGAGCCTTGAATAATGCATCCCTCAGTGAAGACTGGTTCTGCCCAATCAATGTCTTACTATCTGACCATGTGTAAGCAGGTATATGTGTGTACATGTGGAGGCCAGAGGACAACCCTGGACTGGATGCTGTCCCTCAGGTGTTGTCCACCCTTTTTTTGAGACAAGGTCTCTTACTGGTTTGGAGTTTGCCAAATAAGCTAAACTGGCTCCTCAGTGAACCCCAAGGATCCTTCTGTCTCAGCCCCCACCTCCAGCACTGGGATTACAAGCCCGCTACCACCGTGCCCAGCTTGTTTATGTGGGTTCTAGGAATTGAATTCAGGTCCTCATGCTTAGAAGGCAAGCACTTTGCAGAATGAGCCATCTCCCTGGCCCCAGTAGTACAACAGGCTGGGGAGATGGACCAGTGGGTAACAGTGTTTGTCACACCAGCCTGATGGCCTGAGTTTGATCCCTAAAACCCACAAAAAGCTGAATGCAGTGGTGCACGTCTGTAATCCCAGCACTCCTCCAATGAGATGGGAGGTCAAGGTAGGAGAATGAGCCAGAAGCTTGAAGGCCAGCTAGCCTGGAGTACACAGACGTGCAGAAACAACATAGGAGACGGTGCCTCAACAGGTAGAAAGAGAGAACTGACTCCCAAAAGTTGTCTTCTGACCTACATGTCTGTTCTATGGCATGTATATGCCTGCATTCACATATTACACACACACAAACACACACACACACACAATAATAGTAAGAAAAATTTAAAGATTTTAAAATATTTTATGTATTATTTTTATTTTTATGTGTATGAGTGTATTGCCTACATGTCTGTAAGTGCACCCGGGTCTGTGCAATGCCTGTGGAGGTCAGAAAGGGGTGTCAGATCCCCTAGAACTGGAATTAGTGTACATGTGGGTGCTCTGAACTGCTGAGTCATCCCTCCAGACCCATAAACAAAAAAAAATTTAAATGGATACAACATCTTCCCTTCTTACTTCTGGACAAAAGTGCAAACAGTAAATGAGCTGACAGAGGTCTGAGTCAGCGCCTCAGGGAAGTGCGGGAGAAGTAGTCCTGGCACTGAGAGCCTTATACCAGATGGGATTTCTGTAGCCGCTTGACTCTAAACCAGGTGAGACCTGCGTGCACCACCTTGCAGCTGCTCTTTCTGTGTCTTGTGCTGAAAGCCCAGTGAGAAAGGCAGGGAAGGATGAGAGACGCACCGTGGGAAAGAGCAAGGACAAAATGTGCATTGGAGAGGCGGCTGGGAACATAGGGGTGGCTAGAACATGGTGGATCGCGGATCACAGATCGCTTGCTGCCTCCAGGTCTCCAGCATCAGCTGTGGGAGCATCCCGAGGGAGTGGCTACCCCTGTTTATCATGCGGTGTGAGCTGGGAGTAGCGACACTTGAATATAGATCCAGAAATTAAAGCTTGGCTGCTGTTCCAGCCAGGCAGGTGAACCAGCAGATAAGGGAACATGCCATGAGTTGTCACAGACCCTGCGGCCTCTGCTTCCTGCTTCAGAAAGCAAAATGGCCATTTTATCCTCCAAATACAGCTCAAATCTCTCTATGGCTCAGGCCAACCAGAAACACCGTCTAGAAACTAGTTCCAAGCCTCTAGGTTCCACCTGAGCTAGGTTGATAAAATGCAAACCTGCCACAGTTTGTTAAGTTACTGGCACAGTGAAAGACGGAACCCAGAAAATTCCTTTCCAGCAGAACTGGTTTAACTGGAAGCACATTAGTCTAAAGTATCCCATAAGCACCTGATTGATTTACTTTCTCTCCCTTTGCCTGACATTCTGAATTCTAAAGGAAACCTTCACCTAGATGATTTGAACATGGACGGCTAATTAATCTTTTGTTAGATTTACAGAACCCAGAACATCTGGTGATCTTCAAATAACATCTGAGTGTATAACATCACATCCCTCGGTTTTTAATTGCTGTGTGTCAAATAACATAAATCATCTGAATTGCTGTGATTTGGGGCTTGCAAAAAAACTAACGTGTTTCTAACTGCTCTCAAGAAATCAAGGTCTATTTTAAAGTTCCAGCCAGGGGCTAGAGAGATGATGGCTCACTGTTCAAGTGTGTGTACTGCTTACAGAGAGCCCAAGTTCATTTCCCAGGACCCACACTGGGCAGCTCACAACCTCCTGTAACTTCAAATCCAGAGGATTTGACACCCTGTTCTGGCCTCCAAAGGCATCTATGCTTATGTACACACACGCACACACACACACACAAAGGATAAAAATAAAATCTTAAATATTCAGAAAAAAGAGACACAAGTACTGGATGAAGAAATTCCCACAGAGCACGCCATGTTTCTGCCTGCTGCCCCCACTTCTCTTTTCCCTTCTTAAAAAAGCTTTTCTTATATCTAAGCTCCCCATGATGGCTCATGAATCTTCTCAGGGCCAGCCCTTGAATGCACCTAATTTCCATCCCACCAACTCTTGTCTCCTGGGCACTGGCTTTTGAGTAGTAATGCACTAGACCTGAGTCTGAACACTGGAACCATTAAACAGCTTGATTAATGAAACAGCTTGATGAAGACATCTTTGGTACTAGGGATATGACTCAGTGATGGAGTGTTTGCCTAGCCTATGCAAAGTCCCAAGTTCTAGCCCTACACAGAGGAAGGGGGAGGAGAGAGAGAGAGAGAGAGAGAGAGAGAGAGAGAGAGTGGGGGGGGTGAACATTGCTCACAATGACTTTTCTTTTTTCCATTACAGTTGCTGAAGTACTCTGTAAAATCCCCAGTCTGCTCCTTCCTTCCTCCTTCCTTTCCTGCATTTAAAAAATAATTGAAGTTGGCATGATGGTGCACACCTGTAATCCCAGCACTTGGGAGCTGAGGCGAGAGGATTTTGAGTTTGAGGCCAACCTGGGCTACATAGCAAGGCTTGGACTAAAAATAAAATATTAGTAACTGGACCAGCAAGATGGCTTCCCAAGTAAAAACAGTTGCCGCCAAGCCTGATGATCTGAGTTCGATCCCCAGGACCATATGGTGGAAGAAGAGAACCAATCCCAATAAATTGTCCTCTGACTTCCATACCCACTTTGAAGCAGGCACATCCTCTCTCTCTCTCTCTCTCTCTCTCTCTCTCTCTCTCTCTCTCTCCCTGAAGCAGGCACATCCTCTCTCTCTCTCTCTCTCTGTCTCTCTGTCTCTTTCTCTCTCTCTCTTCTCTCTCACAAACACACATGCACAAATAAACAAAATTTAAATTAAAAAATATGAATAAATAAATGCAAATATTATTGAAAGACTTCTGATATGGTCTAGGACATAGATGAATGTTAAATTCATACAGATGAAATGAACTGACACAGAAGGACAAACACAGAGCCTGTTAGGGTGAGGAATGAAATGTTACGGTTTAAGGTAATGTGTTTGGGTGTCAAACTGACAAGGGATAGAAGTGTGACGTTTCGACTGTCACCCTGATTAGATTAACAAATGCTTAGGAGATCAGTAAGGCATATACACACACAAAATTAATTAATTAATTAATTATAATAAAAAACCAAATATAAAAAGGAAGAGAAGTGACACTTCAAGACCTGGGCATTTTCCAGGCCTGGGCATCTCCACCCACTGCTGAGCTTTTTAGAAAAAACATAGCTGGGGGCTGGAGAGATGGCTCAGCAGTTAAGATCACTGACTGCTCTTGCGGAGGACCCAGGCTCAATTCCCAGCATCCACATGGCAGCTACAAACTGTCCTTAACTCCAATTCCAGGGAATCCAAAGCCCTTTTCTGACCTCTGCAGCATTGCATGACACCGGTCCACTCACATACATGCAGCCAATACACTCATACACATAAAATAAAAATAATAAATAAAATATTTTTTAAAAAAAGAAAAAAAAATAACTGAAGCGGGGCATGGTGGTGCATGCCTTTAATCCCAGCACTCAGGAGGCAGAGGCAGGTGGATCTCTGTGAGTTCAAGACCAGCCTGGTTTACAAAGCGAGTTCCAGGTCAGCTGGGGCTACAGGGAGACCCTGTCCCAAAAAGACCATAAAAAAAAAAAAAGAAAAAAAGTGGCTGAAAAGGAGGGAAGGGGCTCACGGCCCACCCCTCACTGAGGGACTATGGGAAGTTAATGGCTGCGGGGGGAGGGGGTCATTTTCTTCAGTGGTGTAGTCACTGATAAGTTGCCGTGTTCCAGTAAATAACCTGCTCACGAAAGCAGCTCTAATTAAAGTCAGTGGGCCACAAAAAGGACATGAACGTAGAAGGGTGTTTATGGGGAAGAACGAGAGTTTCAGTGAGAGAGAGAAAGGGAAGAGAGAGGGCAATGGGTGAAAATGACCCAAGTTCAACATGTACACATATGAAATTGTCAAAGAATAATAAAAAAAATAATAATGGCTAAAATAGTACATGTTATTACATATTCATAACATTTTTATTTTTAAATGGTGCATAATAATTTTTATTTACATTTATGTATTTATTTATTCTGGTGGGGGTGTGCATGGCCATGGCACACGTGGGAAGCTCAGAGGACAACTTGCAGCAATCAGTTCTCTCTTCCCACCATGAGGGTTCTGGGGGTCAAACTCAGGTCATCAGGCTTGGCAGCGAGCATCTTCACCCCTCTCGCCAGCCCTGCTGTATAACAATTGTACGGACTTGTGTGGTGCCGTGCAACATTTTAGCACAGATGCAGTGTGTGACAGGGTCACTGGTACATTCATCACCTCAGATGTTTATCTTTTTTGTTCTTGTTGGGAATGTCTAAAATTCTCTCAACTAGGTTTTTTGAAACATACAATTAATTATTCTGCATCGTAGCCATCCTCCTGTGCTTTTCAGTACGAGAAGTTATTCCTCCTCTCCAGCTGCACTCTGGCCCCATCCTCTCTCCATCCACTACCTCTCAAGTTCCTCCCAGGCTCTGTAGCCACTAGTCTATGGTTAAGTATATTTTATCATGATAAAAATAATAAATAAATAAATAAATAAATAAATAGGGGCTTGGGAAATCTCCCCATTGGTAAAGTGCTTACCACACAAGCATGAGGACCTGAGCTCGGATCCCCAGCAGCATGTGCCTGTAACCTTGGTGCTGGAGAGGTAGAGACAGGTATATCCCCAGAGCTCACTGGTCAGCCAGGCTACCTAAATCAGTAAGCTCCAGGTTCAGTGAAAGACCCTGTCTTAAAAAATAAGGTGGACCTGAGATCAGATCCCAGCATGCAACTGAAAAACCAGGTGTAGTCAGCACTCACCTGTAACCCCAGCACTGTGGGTGCAGAGACAGGAGGATTGTCAGGCTTGCTATCTCGCAGCATAGCTCCAGGCTGTGAAAGACCTTGTCTCAAGGGAAGAGATGGAAAGTGATGGAACAAGACATCCCACCTTCTCCCCTGAACCCCCGCCCCCAGATACATGCAGGCATGCATCACATACATATACAGAAAGGGAGGCGGGAGAGGGAGAGGGAGAGGGGGAGGGAGAGGGAGAGAAAGAAAGAGAGTTAAATAAAATGGAGAGCAATTGAGAAAGACATTGGGCATCAACCTCTGTCCTCCACACAAATGCACACATACATGCATGCACACAAACACCACACAGAAAGTAAATAAATAATAAATAAATAAATAGGCTGAACAATGGTAGAGTGTTAGCAAGACCAAACTGTAAACAAAGACATTATTGAAAGCGTCCTATATATGTAAGAAATATCCCTTCCTTACAACAGTGTCTGATTTAAAAGACTTCCCCGGGGCTAGAGAAATGGCTCAGTGGTTAAGAGCATTGACTACTCTTGCAGAGGACCCAGATTCCATTCCCAGAACCCACATAGTGACTCACAGCCATCAATAACTCCAGTTCCAGGGAATCCAATACCCTCTTCTGACCTCCATGGGAACTGTACATATATGGTACCCTTAGATACATGCAGGAAAAACACTCATACACCTAAAATTTAAAATAAATAAAATAATTTGCTGAGACCAGGTTTGGAGGATTTGTACAGTGGAAAAAGGACCTCCCTGTGGGTGGTCCCCACCGTATTTCCTGATCCTGCCTCCTCCCTGTGGGTGCCAATAACCATGCAGTGCAGATGGAGGCCCATTTTTACCCTCATCCCAAAAGAATTTTCTCACCAGATAAAAATAGCCTTACCCAGAGTTTCCTCCCAACTTGGGAAAGTTTATTCCCAGCCAAAGGAGTGTGGGAGGACACTTCATTGACTGGCATGAAAACAATGAATTCCAGAAGGTCAGACATGCACATGCACCTGTATGACCCCATGCTGGGGTTTGGGGCCTTCAACCTGTTAGTGTCAAGAAAGCCTACACAGCCCTCTCCACCCACCTGCATCTTCATCTTTCAGGACTATACCAAGGCTCACCTCTTCCAGGAAGTCTCTCCCATGCTTGGAGATTGTAAAAGGCTGAAGGGATTCCTACTATTTCCTGCAGCAGAGATATATAATACTTCCAATTGTCCATATTGTTTTCTAGAGCCCCCATCTAGACAGGAAACGCTAACTTTGAGGGTGACAGTGCCATTCACAGAACACCAACAGTGTGTCAGGCAGGATGCCATCTGCAGTTACTGTTCTTGTTGCCATGAATACAAACCTGAGGAGAAGAAATTTAAAGAGATTGGGTTTTCTGGGCTTACAGTTTGAGTAGACACAGTCCATCATGGAGGGGAAGGCATGGCAGCAGGGGCCTGAGGAAACTGGTCACCTCATGCCCATAGTCAGGAAGCACAGAGCAGACAGAAAGTGGGGCTACATTATCAAACCTCAAGGCCCACCCCCAGTTACCTACTTCCTCCAGTGAGGCTCCACCTCCTAAAGGTTCTTCAGCCTTTCAAAACTATCACCATCAGGGGACTAAGTGTTCAAATGTGAATTTATGGGGACATTTCACACTCAAACCATACCACCACCCAACTTACATGAACCCCTTTATTTACACATGACCACAAATCTGTAAAATGGGCTCTAGATTTGTCTTCATTTTCAATTAAGGAAAAGAAAGCTCAGAGAGGTTAAGGAATATACCTAAGGGCACACAGTCAACCAACAGAAGGAAATTTGGATCACATCTATCTGACTCTAAACTTATGAACAAAATCACCAACTGATCCAGTACACACCATATGCACACAAAGCACAAAAATTCTCAAAATACTATTATTAAATATAATGCACTTTATTATTTTGTATTTCTTTCATTACTTTAATTAATTTGGTGGGGGACTGAGAAAAGATCTTGCCACTGCCTCCCATGTGCTATTATTAAAGGGTCTTACTGGGACCTAGAGAGATGACTCAGTGGTTAAGAGCACTGGCTGCTCTTGCAGAAGACCGGGCTGGATTCCCACCACCCACATGGTGACTAAAAATCATCCATAACTCCAGTTCCAGGGGACTTGGACGCCCTCTTCTGATATCCCTGGATATTGCATGATATGGGTACACTTAAACACATGCAGACAATACACTCATACACATAAAATAAAACAATAAATAAAATATTTTTAAATAAATAAATAAATGTGCCTTGCCGGGCCTTGGTGGTGCACAGGAATCAGAGGCCAGCCTGGTCTATATAGAGAGTTTCAGATCAGCTAGGGCTTCATAGTGAGACCCTCTCTCAAAAAATAAGTATCTGACACTGTACCCACCTTGTTCTTTTAATTTTGTGCATTTGTATCATGTATGTACTTGTTCATATGGGTGTATACACATATTTTCAGCTGTACATGCATGAGTTAATTATTTTTTTGTGGTGCTTGGATCAAACTCAGACATGATAGATAAAGGCTTTACCACTGAACTATACCCCCATTCCTATCATTTTTAATAAGACACACATAACCTAAAATTTGTCATCTTAACTGTTTTTAAGTTACAGTTCAGGGCTATTAAGCATATTCACATTGTTTTGTGACCATCGCCATGATGCATCACCAGATCTCTTATCATTTTGCAAAACTGAAGCTCTGTGCCCATTAAAGAATGTCTCCCTCAGCCTGCCCCCCAACCAACATCCTACTTTCTGTTTCTATGCATCCGGCAGCCGTAGCTCCCTCAGGCAAGTTGAATCATACAGCCACCCTGCTCGCCTCCATTTATTTCTGCATGGACTATCCTTTCCCTTCCTTCCTTCAATCTCATTGTGTCTCCAGATCTAAAATGAGGTTTCTTGTGGATAGCAGGTAGTCGGATCATATCTCCACAAATTCACTCTGCCAGTCTCTTCATTGTGACTGAAGAATTTGGTCCTTTTATATTTAAAGTGATTATTGATGAGGAAAGACTTGCTTTGTCATTTCACTATTTATTTTCTATATATCTTATAGCATTTTTGTCCCTCATTTCCTTAACTATTTTCTTCTTTTGCATTTAGTTGATTTTTTACAGTGAAATGTTTTAATTCCCCTATCTCCTTTTGTGTATATGCAGATTCTGTAGCTATTTTCTGAATGCACACACATATGTGTGTGCACTTTTTTCTCTGTGGTTACCATGGGGATTATATTTCACATCCTAATATTAGAAAGCTACAATTGAAATTTATACCAACCAGGCTAACTTCAATAGCACATAAAGCTGCTCCTACCCCTTTTGGTTATTGGCATCATTAAAACCACATCTTCATATGTTCTGCCCAAAAATATAAGCTAATAATTTATTTACTTTTTGTTTTATGTGTATGAGTGTTTTGCCTGCATGTATGTAAGTGTACCCATGCATTCATGCAATGCCTACAGAAGAGGGTATCTGATCTCCTGGAACTGGAGTCACAAATGGTTGTTAGCTATGTAGGCTACTGGGAACCAAACCAGGGTCCTCTGCAAGAGCAGCCAGTGCTCTTAACTGCTGAGCCTTCTCTTCATCCTCTGAAAAAAAATGTTTACAATTCACTAAATTTCTTTCCCAATCCACCAGTGAATTACAACTTGCAGTTCAAAAAACCCTGATGCTAAGCTATGCTGTCTTCAACACCAGGTACTAAACATGACTAGTGATCTCAAGAGAAATGAAACCCAGCCTGACTCCAGAGTTTTTCATGCTAAGTCAGAAGTGTGGAAGGGACAGAGGAGCAGACTCTAGCTATTTGAACATCTGTAATATAGCAACCTAGGGGTTATGGGTTATCTTAGTGAGAAAATGTGTATTTAACATGCAATGCGGCCTTGGGTTCAGTCCCCAGCACCCACAAAGATGCAGATGTTCTTTGCCAGGCACTTACATACACGATGTCACCAATTTTCAGGATAATTTCATGAATGAGGCCAGTGCATACTAATCACCTGGGGCAGGGAGAATCTTGTGAAAATACAGGGCCTGAGATAATTCATTTTTACACACACCCAGGAGAAGCCTGTTCCTGCTGTATGGCCTAAGAGCCATATTTTATGGGGCCCAGGGTGCTGTTCAGTAGTAGAGCACTTGTCCACCATGGGCAAGTCCTTGAGTCCCATCTCCAGTACCACCAAAAATAACGACAACAAACACTAAAAGACCACACTTGAATGGCTGGGAATCATTTATTTGTACATGTGTGTACTCGTGGAGACCAGAGATGTGGTATGTCTACCTCAGTTGTTTTTTGACTCATTATTTTTTATTTTATGTGTGTGAATGTTTTGCCTGCATGTATGCAAGTGTACCGCATGTATGCAAGTGTACCGCATGTGTGAAGTGCCCACAGAGGCCAGAAGAGGGTGTCAGATCTCCTGGAACTGGAGTAACAGACAATTGTTAGCTGCCATGTGGGTGCTGGGAACTGAACGTAGATCCTTTGCAAGAACAGCCAATGCTCTTAACCACGGAGCCATCTCCAGCCCTATCCACCCTGTTTTTTTGAGATCTATTCTCTCACTGAACCTGGAGCTCAATGATTCGGCTAGCCTGGTTGGCCAGTAAACTCCTAGGATCTACTTGTTTCTGTAGTTCTGGGGTTAGAGAAATGTGCTGCCATGCCTGGCTTTTTACATGGGTGCTGAGAATCTGAATTCAGGTCCTCATGATAGGGTGGCATGTACTTTACCAGCCAAGCCCTCTCACCATTTCCAGGAGCCATTTATTTTAAAAGGATCTGTGGGGGTGGTTCCTTATGTATTTGTCACTGAGCACAGCACTTGGAACATGAGAGTAAAGCCACTACTCCAATACAAAAGTTCTCTTGACTTCAAAATTCAAGTTCACATTCAAGGAACCAGGGGCAACTGTTCTCAAGATGCAGAAATGCAGATGGTAGCAACAACCAGGCTTGGAGGGAGTGTGGGGGTCAGGCCAGGACCAGTCTCCAAGGCCCAATATAGCAGATAATTTGAAGGCCAACTTAGCAGTCGTGGAGGGCCTGGTTGCTGTCAGGACAGGCTGAACCCTCCAGGTTCTTCACAGCTAAGAAGCCACTGACTCACACAGCAAGTCGTATCCAGTACATTTCCAAATGGACCTTTAGAGACAGACTTGCCAAACAACACAGCAGGCCCAACTCACCCAAGGCCTCCATGGCCTGTGATCTGTCAATCACCAGGCCCTGCCCCTCAGCAAGGCACTGGGCTTAGCAATCAGGGCTACCAGGGCTTGGAAATGCTCAAATATTTATTCCAGGCACACTGCAATTTGTTCTGTATGATTTCTAAAGCAGGAGGGTTTCCAACCACAGCAAATGACTAGGTGAGCCGATTGCTGACTGAAAAGGGATCGGGTGCCCTTCAACAGCACCGTGGATGCCAGCTTGGTCTCCTTTCTGGAGGGAGGCATCGGGAAGGAAGGTGCTCAGAGAAACTGGAACCCCAGTGTGCTCATTCGAGCTGTGCAGCCCTCTCAGCTCCAAAGTGGCCCAGAGGAAACCCAGGTGGGCAATAGTTCCATGAAACGATGCTAGGACTCCGTGGTGAGATAAAGAGAACCAAAAGCAGCAGTAAAGTCTTGGGCAGGGGGAAGAGAGATGGTCAGAGGTTAAGAGCACTTTCTGCTCTTGCAAAGGACCCCAGTTCAGTTCCTAGCACCCATGACAGAGGACTCACAGCCTCCTGTAACTGCAGCTCCAGGGGATCCATCTCCCTTTCTGGCCTCGGTGGGCATTGTTTTATTTCATTTGTTTTTATTTTATGTGTATGAGTGTATTGCCTGCATGTGTGTAAGTGCATCCACAATGCCTGTGGAGGTCAGAAGAGGGTACTGAATCCCCTGAAACTGGAGTTACAGAGGGTTGTTAGCCTTCATGTGGGTGCTGGGAACTGAACCTGGGTCCTCTGCAAGACCAGCCAGTACTCTTAACCACTGAGCCATCTCTCCACCCCCATAAAATATTTTTAATTAAAACAAACAAACAAACAAAAGACTGGGCAGAAAGGTAAAAAGAAGACAAAACGGCTCAGTCAGTAACGTGCTTGCTACCCACCTGACAATGTGAATTGGATCCCTGGGTATCACACTGTGGAAAGAGAGAAATGGCTTCTGAAAGTAGTCCTCTGACCACCATACATGCACCATAACACATGCATACACACAAACCACACAAATGGAAGAAAATGAATGTTAAAAATTTAAAAAACAACCCTGGGCATGGTGGTGCACACCTTTAATTCCAGCACTGGGGAGGCAGAGTCAGGCAGATCTCTATGAGATTGAGGCCAGCCTGGTCTGCATAGTGAGTTCCAGGAAGTCTGGGGCTAAGGGAGACCCTGTCAAAAAAATTTTTTTTAATTTAAAAACACTCAATATTAGAGATGATGCTATGAAAAGGACTCTTTCACACACTGTTGGAGAAAAGGTTGATTTGACAGTTTCTATCAAGAGTTTGGACGAGTTCAACGATGTGTATGTCTGTGTGTGTGTGTGTGTGTGTGTGTGTGTGTATATGCGTGCGTGCGCGTGTGTGTGTGTGTATGGTATGCACGTGTACTCATCTGTATGGACACATGGGAGGCCAGATATCAGAAGTCTTTCTCAATCACTCTCTACCTCTTTCTTTGAGAGAGTCTTTCACTGAACCCTATTGGCTAGGCTAACTGTCCAGTGAACCCGTGGGACTCACCTGTCTCTCCTTCCCAGCACTGGAGTTATAGACACACACTGCCATGCCAGGCTTTATATGGGTCCTGGGGATTCAAACTCAGATCCTCATGTTTGCACAGCAAGCACTTGGTCCAGGCCCTGTTCAATGGCTTTTGACCTATCCAATTTATATCTGAGAGTCTATCACAAATAAAAGACTTGAGGTAAGGTTTGTAAGGTCTGATTTTTAACACACATATCTTGGGACTGCCTAGCAAGTTCTCTGTGAGGGATGGACTACATCTAAAGAATTTTATTCCTATGTGTACTGAACTCACTGGCTTATGTCCAGACTTCATCTGTGAGGGCTTACATTTCAGTAAAGAAGACACATGTTGACATAAAAGTAATAGGCCTGAGAGTGACTGTAAGAAACCCTAATGCAGAGGACCAGCATTCAGTCTGCCCTGTGGAGAGCCCATTGTATGCCCCGCAGCTCACTCCTGATATCCTAGCTCAGTCTCCCAGCAACACAAAAGAGGAAGTGTTGTTATCTCATCAACAAACTGAGCTATAGACCTTGGGCATGACTGTGCACAACCATAATCTCCATGCTCAGGAGGCAGAGGCAGGAGAATCACATTCAAGTCCAGGCCATCCTAAGCTACATAGTGTTCTATGCCAGCCTGGGTTACATATTAGGACCATCAAACAACAATAACAACAATAAAAGCTTTAAAGAACCCCAGAAGAGGGCCAGTGAGATGACTCCACAGGTAAAGGTGCTTGTCAGCCAAGCCTGATGACCTGAGGTCAATCTCTAGAACCACATGGTAGAAAGAGAAACTGAGTCCTACAAGTTGTCCTCTGACCTCCATACAAATGCCATGCACACACATGTACACACACACACACACACAAAATAAATAAATAAATGTAATTCAAAAAAATTCAAAAATTTTAAGAACCTCAGACGCCATCTTTCTGGCTGCTGGGTTGTTGGAGGAAAGGCATGTGACCAGCTGATGCAGTCAGGTAGTCTCTGAGATTTCAGCAGCGGTGGGAAGGTCTGCCTTGCCCTTTGCATCCCAAGCTGAGAAGACGGTAGTTGACATGGTGTATGACCCATGCTTCAGTGAGGCCAACGCACTGAGGAAACTGATCCTTTTCAAAAGACAGATTCTTGACAGTGTTGTTTGAATGCTGACCCACCACTGAGATCCCAAATCCACTTGTTGCTGGTTTGTTTGGGGTTTCATCACTTCATAGAAAAATCCAGATGTAAGCAAATACAAACCCAAGCAGGCAGCCAGAGCCTGTCTCTATCACAGGCCTTCTTCCACTGCCTCAGACCAGCGGAGAGGGCCAGCTGGAAAGTGGCTGAGCTGGGATTTGAACCCTGAGTCAATTACAATGTATGCAGAGTTCCCATGATACAGATATCCTTCAGTTAATGCTAGCTTTCATTTTATTTTATTATTATTATTATTATTATTATTATTGAGACAGGATCTTACTATGTAGTCCTTGGTTAGTCTGGAACTCCCTATGTAGACTAGGCCTCGATCTCACAAAGACCCACCTGCCTCTGCCTCCCAAGTACTGGGATTAAAGTCGTGTACCACCATGCCCAGCTACTTTTATCTTCTTTTTTTTTTGATAAATTCGGGGATTAGTCATGAAGCTGACAGCCCATCTGCCCATGGTGACTTTGTGAGGCATGGTAACTCTGTGAGGCATGCTGACTCGGAGAGGTGTGGCTCTGCCAGTTGTGAAGACAGATGTTGCAGGGAGGGTAGCCTTTCTCTCCCAGTGGGATCGATATGGTGGCCTCCTGACAATGGTCTAGGGTTCCACCACTGTCTTTCTGATGTCACACTGGCAGGGCATCTGAGGAGCCCCATGAGCTGAGTAAATACCTTGTGTTTAGTGAACTGGAAATCTAAATGAGTGAATGTGTCACTATGGATACACTGGGAAAGGGCGTAGGTAGCACAAAGGAAGACAAGTCGGAAGGAAGAAGGAAGGAAGGAAACCACAGAAGTTGCATGTCTGTGGACATGCTGAGCTGCTGTAACAAAGGGATCCCAGAGGACTATGGCCAAGAGGGTTATTTTTATTCCTAGCTTCTGTGAGTTTTCTGAGGTGAGTGGTCCAGGCTGGTAGGATGATTCTTAGCCACATGGTCATGTAGCAACAAAATTTCTTTCTAGTTTGTTCCCTGTCATAGATGGGGCCCTCCCTATTACCTACTCACCCATGGGAAAGAGAGAAAGGGGTGAAGTGTGAATTTGTCTTGGAAGTGAGAGATCACTGTTTACATACTGCACTTCTGCTCACATTCAAACACAAGGACTTAGTCATGTCACTAAAAGAGAGGCCGCCAATAAATACTCAACATGGCCAAGACTAGGACCAGTGAGATGGCTCAAGCAGGTAAAAGCACTTGCCACACAAGCCTGACAACCTGAGTTCAATCCCCTTAATCCCCAGATACAGTGGCATGCACCTGTAATCCTGGTGCTCCTATGGCAAGATGGGAGGCAGAGAGGAGAGTCACCTTAAGTTCAAGGGCCAGCTGGCCTGGAGCATTCAATGAAACAAAAACAAAAGAGGTTCTGCCTCAAACAAGGTGGAAGGAGAGAACCAACTTCTGGAAGTTGTCCTCTGGCCTCCACACTCACTATGGCATGCACACACCCACACTCATTCCACAAGCACACAACAATCAATTAAGTTTTAAAGGTGCATAAAGGGCTGGTGAGATGGTTCAGAAGGTAAAGGGGCCTGCTGCCAAGCCTGATGATCTGAATTTGATCCTCAGGACTCACATGGTGGAAGCGAGAACTGGCTTCTGTGAGTTGTCCTCTGACCTCCACACATATGCCAAGGCATGGCGAAAGATTGATAAGATTGTCTATGTCGTCTATGTCTATGTCTGTGTCTGTGTCTGTGTCTGTGTCTGTGTCTGTGTCTGTGTCTATGTCTGTCTATGTCTATGTCTGTCTATGTCTATGTCTATGTCTATGTCTATGTCTATGTCTATGTCTGTCTATGTCTATGTCTATGTCTATGTCTATGTCTATGTCTGTCTATGTCTATGGAGAAAGTGGAAAACTGGCATGGGGAGATGCTGAATAGCTCAATGGTATCAGAGATCTCCAAGTTCTGCAACTCCAGGTTAAACATTAGGAAACCAAGGCCCAGAAGGATAAAGACAATATTCCCGAGCACATGGCTCACTGGATTAGAACCAGGTTTCCCAATGCCCTGGCCTTTGCAACCCACAACTTTAGAGAACATGCCCCAGAGACCAAGTGGGAGCTAGAAGGGGTGACAAGCCACGCTCGCCGACTTCAGCATGGCCAGCTCAGCCTCGCTCTTCTCTCCTTGTCTCCTTCCCTCAGCTGTGAGCTCCATGTGGACAGGGATAGTCCTGCCCCTTCCTCTGATCATGATGCATACTTAGTGCTCAGTAGTGCTGAGTAGCCAATGAGCCACTGCATAGATGCAGAGCTCCCCCAGGTATGGCCATGATGTCACAGATGATGAGGTATGGTTAACCAGCTAGCAAGAGAAACTTCCCATTTCCCACATCCCCTCAGGTAAGTGAAGGGACCAGTCTTGTGACTCCCACAATACTTGGTATGGACCCCAAGTCTTCACCCTTCTCAGCTGTCCTGCTTTCTTAATGAAAGCTACCCCAGAAAAATGTCATCCGTGAACAGAGAAGCAGTCTTATTTTCAGAAGGTGGTCCAGCACAACACGGAAGAGCCAGGCTCTGAAAACTACCTGCCTGAATTCCAAACCTGGCTTTGCTGTTACCCAGCTCTGTGACCTTGGGGATGCTACTCAGCCTCTCTGGAGCTCTGTCACTGTGGTAAAATAACCTGAAAAAATCAACTTAAAAAAAAGATTGGGCTGGGGATGTAACTCAATGGCAGAGTTCTTGCCTAGCATGCATCAAGACTGGGTTCCATCCCAAACACTGCAGAACAAAGGAGAGGTGAGGTCTATTGCTTTGACTCATGCTTTCAGAGGTCACAGCCCAGTGTCTTCTGGCCCTACTGCCAGGCAGCATATCACAGTGGGGAGAGTGTAACAGGAAGCTGCTCGCCTCACCACAGCCAGGAAGCAGAGAGAACTAGAAAGTCCCCAGGGCCTGCTATCCCTGTCAACAGCATGCCCCTATAACCTAACTTCCTTCTATCAGGCCCCACTTTTTAAATGTTCTACCATCTCCCAATAACATCACAAGCTAGGGACCCAGCCTTCAACACATAGGCTTTTGGGGGATGTTTCCAGACCATAGTAGCAGCTTTCTACAGAAACAGGGAAAGTAGAGTTGGGATGTAGCTCAATGCTAGAGCATTTGCTTAGCATGAACAAGTACCTGGGTTCCAGCCACAGTACCCCCTACCCTCAAAGGCATACAGAAATAGGAAAATGGTAATATTAACTCTGCCTCGGTCAACTAAAGCTGCTATTACAAACAAAAAAAACAAAAAAACAAAACAGAACAAAAAAAAACAGCTCTTTTTTTTTTTTTCTCACAGTTGTGGAGATTGGAAGCTCAGGATCAAGGTGTTGGGTGCTTCTGTTCCTGGTAAGGCCTTACAGGTGTCTATATTCCGTTGACCTCATGTAGCAGAGAGAAGGGGTAGAGGGGGAGAAGGCACAGGAGTGAGAGAGAGCACCATTCTCATGACCTGTTGTGTGACACTACTCTTGAAATCTATGAACAAATGTCTACTCATCCCACATAGGGAGCTAACGACAGACCAAAGTAATGATACCACCAAAGTCCAACTTGGTGAACCACTGAGTTTATCGGGTTACAGGAATATGGGTAAGAGGTCACTTAAACGAGCAGGGGCAACTCAAAGGCATTGCCAAAAAACTGACTCCAGCATGGGTTAGGACTCACAAAAGCTGGAACCCTGTTGCATGACTGGCAGGTAGCTCCACAGATCAGAGAGCCACCTCTCCTCAGCAGTCTCCACTGCTTAACTACCTCAGGGAGGGTTACAAGCATGCAGTCTATAATAATCACTTTCCTCATGAAGTTTTTGAGAGATGTAAGCTGAATTTGAGGTACTTGTAACTGTGCTTGGCACATACTTAACCCTAAGGAAATAAGAAATGAATGAATGAGTGGATAGATATTGGAATGAATGAATGAACACATGAATGAATGCATAACTAAGTAGATCAGTGGATAAGTAAGAGGCTTGAGTCTATCTGAGAAGAAAAGAGCCTCCCTTTCCAGGGACTTTCTAGAGAATTCCTGCCTCAGTCTCACAAATTACTTTTCCTGTAGGAATGGGGTAACCTCTGAGGTTACCTCAGAGAAAGCTTCTCCAGAGGACCCCTGCCACCACTTTGGTGAGCTCCTGCCTCTGGGCGCTCTCCTCTGCTGCCCTGACCCAAACCAAAGCCACCCAACATGTTATGGACCTCCAAGCACACATAATGACATCCAAGAAAGTGTCCTATTATTCTCCAGACTCCAAGCCAGTGACCTACATCCTGCTCCAAACGTCTCCAGAAGCCCCTAAATCTGCCAAGACTTCCAAGATCAACAAGCCCAAGGGGTCCTTCCTCAAGACCCATCACTCAACCAGGAATCTTGGCAAGCAGTCCCCAAGGAATGCTGGGCCCTATATTTCTGAGCCTCAGAACTTCTACTGCCTGGACCTCTGTCCCTTTGCAGCAGGGAAGCTTCTGGCCCCAGAGCTGCAGTCCCACTTCACAATCCCAGAGGCCACAGAAATCTACTTTCCTGAGGATTCCACAGCTGGGCTTCAGCTGATGAATCAGCTGGACAGGTCCAGGAAAAGCCTGAATTCAGTCATGTGCCCTCCCATGAAACTGCCCTCTGCAGTGACCATAAAGTCACACCCTGCAGTGACCATGAAGCCACCCTCTGCAGTGACCATGAAGCCACCCTCTACAGTGACCATGAAGTCACCCCCTGCAGGAACCATGAAGCCACCCCCTGCAGTGACCATGAAGCCACCCCCTGCAATGACCAGGAAGCCACCCTCTGCAGTGACCATGAAGTCACCCTCTGCAGGAACCATGAAGCCACCCCCTGCAGTGACCACGAAGCCACCCTCTGCAGTGACCATGAAGCCACCCCCTGCAATGACCAGGAAGCCACCCCCTGCAATGACCATGAAGCTACCCCCTGCAGTGACCACGAAACCAAAAGTCAGGACACCGCCTAAGAACCAAAAGAAACAAGACAAAGGACTGAATCTCCATCAACCTGGTTCTCATCAACTGGAGCCAGTTGATTCCAGGCACCCTAAGACATTTCCCTATTCCAGAGGCCACAGAAGCCATAACCCCCAAGAACTCACGTAATCCATTGACATACAATAAACATCTAACTTTGGTTGCTTCCCGTACATTAAGGCTTGTGCTCCCAGATGGGCAGGTTATGCACTACACCAGGTCAGCCATCATCTACAGGGGTTATTGTTCCCATTACAGATGCTGTAGATTTGTGTCTCTACTAAGTGTTTTGAAGAATGGGAGGCTTCGAATTAAAGAAAGACATCAAAAGGGCTAAGATGGCCTGCGGCTGTAGCTCAGTTGGTAGAGTACTTGCCTAGCGTACACAAAGCCTTAGTTCGGTCACCAGCACTGCACAAACTGGTATGGTAGAGTTTACCATCTAGAGGTCTTAATTGGGTTCATTTTCTCCACCAATTAAAAAATTAAAAGGTAGGGGGCTGGCAAGATGGCTCAGTGGTTAAGAACTGGGTTAATGACCTGGGTTCAGTTCCCAGCACCCACACAGCAGCTAACAACCATCTGTAACTCCAGTTCCAGGGGAATCCAATGCCCTCTTCTGACCTCTGTGGGCATTGCACAACACTGGTGCATACATGCAGACAATATACTCATACGCATTTTTTAAAAATCACAAATAAAAATTTTTTTAATTAAAAGGCAAGAGAGAAAATCTCTGACGCAACAAAATGCAACAAATAACAGATAACAAACTTTATTAAAAGTAAAGATAGAGAAAAAGATAGAGAGAGACAATCTCTCTACAAGTAAAGGGAGGAACTTGGAAACCAAAACTTTCAAAGCCCCTAGGAGGGCTCAGGCCTTTTAAGTGTTATTGGTGGGTTCCTCTCCCCTAATTTTGGATTTGTCAACTTAAAATAATTTTTTACGTGTGTTTTGCCTGCATGTGTGCAATGTCTGCAGAGGCCAAAAGCAGGCATCAGATTCCCTGAAACTAAAGTTATAGAAGGTTGTTAGCTGCTATGTGGATACTGGGAACTGAACCCAGGTCCTCTGCAAGAGCAGCCAGTGCTCTTAACTGCTGAGTCATCTCTCCTGCACCTGGATTGGTCAAATTAAATGAAGAAGAGAGAGGCTGTAGGTCCCAGCTCCAAGTTGAGTGAGATGTCCAGGTCTGACCTTGGTCTTATCTAAATGGATCTGAAATGGTCAGCTGGAAGGAGGTCTTGCCAGCGGGAGAAAAATGCCTGCCAGGTCTTTGTCTCACACCAAGAAGCTGCAGGAAGTGCGCCATCTTTATTACTCATCGTCAGTGGCCCTGTCTGCTTTCCGGGGATTTAGTCCCTTACAGTGGCATGTACCTGTACTCTCAGGAGTATTAGAAGTTCAAAATCATCCTTGGCCACATAGCATGTTCAAAGCCTGCCTATGCCATACAAGCCTGGCCACCTGAGTTTGATCCCTAGAACATACATCAAGGTGAAAGGAGACAGTTGACTCTACAAAGTTGTCCTCTGACCTCCACATGTGCCATAGCCCACACACACAGTGAGGTTTACTAAAGCCAGGAATGGAGGAGGGCCAAAGGAGGCCAGGAGGTTGAAGAGAATGGTGGAAATCCCAGGCAGACAACACACTTTATTCACCAGCACAGGCACATATGCAGACCAGCACATAGGCCACACAGAGGTAGGCACACAGGCCTGTAGACAGACACACACACAGGCAGGTTGGTAAAGGCCATCTGACCTCAAGGCCATATTTATATAAAATCACACAAATATGGCATTACACTCAAAATAGTTATATAGCAGATTACATCACAATGAGAACTGTGCCCTGTAGGCTCATAAATTGAATACTTGGCTGCCAGTCAGAGGTGCTGTTTAAGAAGGTTATGGGATTTTTAGGAAGTGGAGCTTTGCTGTAGAGGAAGTACATCACTAGGGTGGACTTTAAGGGTTTATAGCCTTGCCCCATTTCCTGTTCTCTCTCTGCTTGGTGTTTGTGGTTGAAGCTTCCTTAAGTTGCCTTTGGTCATGGTGTTCTAACACAGAGCTAGAGAGATGACTCCATGGTTAAGAGCACTGGCTGTTTTTATAGAGGTCCCAGGTTCAGTTCCCAGCACCTACATGGCATCTAACAACCATCTGTACCTCCAGTTCCAGGGAATATGACTCCCTCTTCTGGCCTCTGCAGGCATTTCATGACACAGGTGCATCTACATACATGTAGGCAAAATATTCATATACATAAGATAAAAGAAAGAGGAGGCTTGCTAGCCCAGGTTCTCCTTCTCCCTCTCCCTCTCCTCCATTCTTGGCCATCACGATGTGGGCTGCTCTGTCCCACCATTCCTTCCCCACCACAATGGACTGAGACCTCTGAAACTGTAAAACAAAAGTAATCTGTCCTCCCTTAAGTTGTTTCAGCAACAAAAAGTTAAGGGCATCAGCCGGGCGCGGTGGCGCACGCCTATAGTCCCAGCACTTGGGAGGCAGAGGCAGGCGGATCTCTGTGAGTTCAAGGCCAGCCTGGTCTACATAGTGAGTTCCAGGACAGCTGGGGCTACAGGGAGACCCTGCTTCAAAAAGACAAAAAAAAAAAAAAGTTAAGGGCATCAGGGCTGCTCCGGCACCCAAACAGAACCAATTGTTGTAGAATGTGGTCATCAGATCCGCTGTTCCTATTTCCAAAAGAACATCACCACTGGCCTCTCTGGGGGTGGTGATCATCTTAGACATAGAGGGAGAGGGTGGGGAGAGTCATCAGACCTTCACCTTAGATTCCAGTCTCTTTTCCCAGCCATTTGGATGCAACTCTACCCTAAATGCACATGGTCTAGGGATCTCAGGAGGTGCCAGAGTATACAGACTGGAGGAGGTTAAGGAGAGGAACTGCATCTATGAGGCTTATGGGGAAGCCATCCTTCATGCTGGGTTGAGGCTTTCCAATGCAGCTGTTTTGGGGTCACCCACACCTCTGCAAAGAACCCCTCATCCATACTCTGAAATTAAGCCTAATAACTCATTGGTTCCCCAGGGTGAACTTTGGTGAGATCATGCTTTGGTTTATTGTTGGGATGTGATGAAAAAGGGTAGACATTTAAGTCTCCCTAGAGAAGGAATTCTTGAAACAATCGGACTGAATCTTTTTTACTTATCTCTTATTTTTATGCATCTAAGCCACCAAACCAGTTTTTCTGCAGGAGAATATTATGGTTCATATGGAACAGAGAATTTGAATTCAGGTCCACTTGGCTTCTAAGCTAGTGTTCCTGCTAGTGCCACTGTCTTCTGTATGTAAGAAGAGAGAAAAACACAGCTAGAACCCGACAGAGAAAGCTGTCTCTCAGTATCTCTGTCCTCTTCTATGGTAATAGTTCTCAGTCAGAAGCTACTTTGACTTCAAATCTAGCGATGCCTGCAGGGTTTTGGGTTATCACAACTTAGAGAAGGAATGTTACTGCATCTAGCCATAAGGTTGAGGGACCCTGCTAAATAGCCCACCATGAGCAGGGCAGCCCACCCTCAACAACAAGACTGCCAGAGTTAAGAGGTCATGATTTCAAGTCCCGTGCAAACTCAGGCAGACAAAAACCCAACATAGAACTGGGGAAATGAACAGCAGACCCCAATCTTAGCTGAAAAAACATTGGCAACTGATTATTGCTAGGTGAGGAAGAAATGATCTCCCTAAAACAAGAAACTCTAGATAGGCTGACTAGACCTCAGTTGATGGACTTGCCCTGGGGAACGTCTGGGGACACGGCCTTGACACAGTGGGCATGTGTTAAACAAATAACAGCATTATATGGGTTTGGGGGGGTATGATATGGGAGGGTGCTGGTGGGGATGGGGGTATAAGATGATTAAGATTGTTTGAGATATTCTGTATAAAATACATAAAAATTCAATAGAAACAAATTAAAAATAAAAGAGGTCATGATCTACAGTAACAGATTTTCTAGTTTTTAGCTGACACAGGGCTGCCTAGAATGAAAAGGAGATATGACTCTGGGTGGCCAGTTGACTAAGCTCTGGCCAAGGAATCATGAGCAACTTTTTTTTTTCTAACAATTTAACTTATTTATGTGGGGGGGGGTGTGCATGTGTGGAGGGAGGATTCTCTCAGAAACCAGAAGAGGATCCTGAGTTAGAGGCATTGGTGAGCTGCCCAATGTGGGTGCTGGGATCCGAACTCCAGTCCTCACAATTGAGCAGTAAGGGCTCTTAACTTATGAGCCATCTCTCCAGCCCTTGAGCAACTTCTCTAGCATGCCCTGAAAGAGCTATGTCGTCCCTTCCTGGTGGATTATAGAATGTGGACACAGGATGCCACTGTGGAGCCTGCAGATAGAACCAGTGAGAAGGTCTCATCTTGCTAATGTTATTGTTTATTAGTAGTAGTAATAAGTATGGTATATGTACATGTTCATGTGTGCCTCCAGGTACACGTATGCATGTGCGTGTGTGGAGGCCAAAGGTTTATGCCCAATGTCCTTGTCTATCATTCTCCACCTGATATATTTGTTTTACTAAAGTTTATTAGTACTCAAAAAAAAAAAAAAGAAAGAAAAAAGAAAAACCCCCACAGCATACAGTATTCAAAGAATGAAAAACATCATAATTAAAATTCAGATTTCCCTGCAAGGCCACAGCCTCCCATGGAACCACATGCCCACTCAAGGACCCATTGTCATTTTTTTTTTTTTTTTTTTTTTTGGTCTTTTTGAGACAGGGTCTCCCTGTAGCCCCAGCTGGCCTGGAACTCACTAGAACTCACTATGTAGACGAGGCTGGCCTTGAACTCAGAGATCTGCTGCCTCTGTCTCCTGAGTGCTAAGACTAAAGGTGTGTGCTACCACACCCACCTAGTACCCTTTATCATTTTTTATTTTTAAATTCTATTTTTACTTATTTGGGGAAAGAGGAGCACACACCATAGCACATGTATAGCGTTCAGAGGGCAGCTCATGGGAGTCGGTTCCCTCCTTCCACTATTTAGGTGCCTGGAACTGAACTCAAGTGGTCAGACTTGGTGGTAAGTGCCTTTACCAGCTGAGCAATCTCACTGGCCCCTCCACCTTTATTATGAGATGAACCTGGAGCTCATCCATTTAGCTATACTGGCTGGACAATGAGCTCTAGGAACCCAGCTGTCTCCACCTCCCCAGTGCTACATTACAAGCATTCTTCACTGTATCAGCTTTACATAGATTCTGGGGATCCAAACTCAGGTCCTCATGCTTGTGCAGAGAACATTTTATCAACTGGGCCATCTCCCCCAGTTTTTGCCTGGTTTCTAGCAGGCAAATCTTCATGCTAATTAACTGGCTGTGTGGTTTGGACCTTGTCTCTGGCATCCTCCTCTCCTCAGGGATTTTTTTTGAAAGTCCTCTGGGCTGCAAACTCTGAGGAACAGGAAAGCACTTTCCTATTGCGTGTCAGTGCAGCCTGGGGCCATTTACGTAGCTGGCATTTGCCCACAGGTCATTTCTGAGTATGTCAGCCCATTAGGTTTCCAGACCTGATTCTGCTCTGTTAGTTTTTACCTACAGAGACCCAAGTGGTCTCTTTATGCACAAAAACTATCCTCTATCCTGAATGGAGAACAGGTGCACATTTCTGGAATTTTCACATGATCCTGGGGAGAATGGTATGAGAGTCTAGTAGCTTAGTCTGGACTGACCAGCAGCCCTGGCAGAGCAGGCCACAGTTCCTTTGCTCTCCCATCCAGCAGGGACAGAAGGCTGTGGCTGGCAACCCAGATGGCATCATGCAGTCACCTGCGTTGGTTCTTGAAGTCTGGAGGGCACAGCATATGTTTGGGACAAGGCTAAAGCCTTTCAGAAGTGCAGAGAAGAATCTTGGGCTCAATGTTAACATAGCTGGCTTCCTAACTCCCAAACTTGCCTTTAAGGAGCTGCATGGTTTTTTTTGTTTTGTTTTGTTTTGTTTTCAATGACAATATTTCAACTGGCTTCTGCAAGAGTCCAGAGAATTCACTGACCTTGTGTCACTGGCATCCAAAATTAAAGAATGGCTGGATCCAGAGACTGGATTAACGGTGTTGCTGGCCTCCCCAAGCCTGGTGCTTCAGCCTCTGCTCTGTATGTATGTTCTGAGCACTCCTTGCATGAGACCTGAGCCACCTTGCCCTAGCTTCTGCTTCACTGTCAACCCCTTTCTCAGAATCCTCCTCCTCCCAGAAAGTGCTTTTCAAATAGTCTAATCCTAACCATCTTTTCCCTAATGGGCTTCTAGCTCCAGTCTATAATACACCTGCCCCAGTCATGCTGGAGGCCGAGTGTTGAAAGCTGTTGGATTTGGGGTTCCCAAAGAGACACTGAGCCAGATTGTCCTTTCCCAGAGAAGGAAGGAATGCATGAATCTGAGGATGTAGGGGAGGGGAGCATTGAGTTAAGATTACCCACTACTCAAGTGGGGAATGTGCTACCACTGATAGCCTCCCACACACCCTGAATCTGGCAACCTGAGGTTTCTACACTTCATGAGGGACTGGCACCTGCCACTCTCCTGGTACTGAGCACCTGGGTGGGTGTCTGTTAGGGTGTTAGAGATCTACAAGTGGGTGTGGCCTGATTAGCCTGGAGCTGACACATAACAGGCGTCAGACAATGATGGGCAGCCCCTGCATACCTGAGTCCACTGAAATATTTCACACTGGCCAGTCCTAGCCGGTTTACTCAGGCTCACTTGTTCCTTCCTACAGAAGCCACAGCCACGTGGCTGCATGCAGGTCTTCGCCAGGGAAAGATGGTGTCTCTTTTCAATGCTGGTCTTCAACTTGATTTCTTTTGGCCTGACTTGAATGGAAGGCATCCTTGACTGGGGCTGAGAAGATAGAATCCTCTGACTGGAAGATATGGGAGATTTGCCAACCCCTGGAGCCTGAGAATGGGAATTTAGTTGTATGGGATGACTTCCTCCACAGGAGGGTGGGAGAAGAAAACTACAAAGATTCGGTGCCAATAATTTGAGAGCTAACCCCAGGAAGCATCAGCAGGAAACAGTGAGATGGAAAGAGGAGTCTGTGTGTGTCTTCTGAGCTGGGGTCGGGTGGGGAGCACTGTTGAGGTCACCTGGGAAACTATGGAATTTGCCAAGAGGTGAGAGAGTTCGGTAGTGTGTGTGTGTGTGTGTGTGTGTGTGTGTGTGTGTGTAGGGAGGGTGTGTTATACAGCAGGCATACCTCTCACAGCCTGAGGCTGCTTTCTAGGCAGAAAGCCTCCAGCATTTCTAGCTTACCTTGACTGCTCACTGTCTGACACCACCAGCCAGATCCCCCACCCCCAGGCAGAAGATCAGAAAGGCTCTGCAGTAAGGAGTTGGGGTCTTCGAAGAATGGTTCGCCCAGGGATCAAGGACATGGGGCATCTCAGTGCCTGCTGCATTCTGTCTCCCACAGTGGTGAAAGCAGACAGGATCTGAGGCTGTGCTTCCTTCCCCTAGCAGCATCCTTGGGCTTCCTTTCCAGGTGAGAGGATGGAAGGTGGAGCTAGGTGTCAGGTTCTGAGACCCAACTGCTTGGCTCGGGTCTCATATAAAAACAAGGGTAAAAGTGCTTGCCACCAAAGCCTAAAGACCTGAGTTCAATCTCCAGAACCTACCTAGAGATGAACAAACTCCACAAAATTGTCCTCTGGCCTCTTCATGTGCCCTGAAGTGCTTGTTCCTCATACATACACACAAACACATGATAAATAAGTAAATAAATAAATAATTTTTTAACTCAACTCATGGAATTTTGATTTCAATTGTCTGAGACGAGTGAACCCAGCCAAGTCTGCCAGAAAGAACTCCTCTGACCAACACAGCTGTGGAATAATACGAGGGTACTGTTTGGGGTGTTTATTTTTTTAATTCATAGATAATTTTTGTACTATTTTTGATATAATTCTTAATTTCTTACTACTGTGCCATATTTATTACAGTATCTCTGAGCATAATTTGCAAGAAAAAAAAGTAAGAATTTTGACAATTTAAACCCAGAAATAATACAACAAATAAGGTTACCAAATATCCATTCTTTTTTGTTGTTTTTGTTTTTTGAGACAGGGTCTCCTGGAACTCACTATGTAGACCAGGCTGGCCTCCAACTCACAAAGATCTTCCTGCCTCTGCCTCTGCCTCCCTAGTGCTGAAATTAAAGGCATGCATCACCATGCCCAGCTCTTCCTTTTACATTTTTATTTAATTATGTTGTGTATGTGGGGACAGGTAAACATACCACAGCACTGCATGAGGTCAGAGGTCAACTTGTAGGAATTAGTTCTCTCCTTCCACCATGAGGGTGCCAGGAATCAAACTCAGGCCATCAGCCTTGGCAGCAGGCACCTTTACCCTTGGAGCCATCTCGCCAGTCCATCCATTCTTAAAAAGTATTGACTATGGGGCATTGTGGTGGCATACACCTATAGCCCTAGCTTTTGGGGGAGGCTGAGGCAGAAGATTACTTGAGTCTAATAGTTTAAGGCCAGTCTGGACAACACATAAGACCCTATCTCAATTGGTCAATCAATAAACAAGTAAAATTGAGTGTGGCTGTGAATATCTGTCATCCCAGCATTTAAGAAGTAGAGGCAGGAGGATGAGAATTTCAAAGTTATCCTCAGCTATATCACAAGTTCAAGGCCATAACACTCTGTCCCCCCAAAAGGGGGAAAAATGAACACTGTATACTCTCCAGTATCACCAGCCATGATCATACTTATAATTGGACAAATGATTCACATTTGAACTTGGATATATCAAATAGATGACCAGGAAGGTGGACATTTTCTGTGGGTGGTGCTGAGGATGGAGTCTAGAGCCTCACACATGCTAAGCAGGCATTCTACCACCGCGCTACAGTGAAGCTTTCTTTTTACTTTTTATATTAAGATGAGGTCTTACCCAGTTGCCCAACGTGACCTTGAACTCACTCTGTAGCCAAGACTGGTCTTGGCTTAGACTCTTCCTGCTTTAACTACCCAAGCAGCTGGGATTATGAACCTGGACCACCAGACCTGGCTGTGAAATATTTTATTGATATCATATAAAAAATTCATTTGAGATGTCCAGGCAGCTTGAAAATACAGAATCTATGATTCCTGAAATTTCAAAAATATACTCCTGTTTCTTGGAGAAAATATTTACATAGACTAATATTATACTTGGCATTTTTGTAAACTAATATTGAATTTCAGACAGCTAACATTTTGGCTAGACAATCGTATTTTCAAATTGTAATTAAAAACACTTAATATATTTACCATTGTAACCGTTGAGTACGCAGTTCAGAAATGTAGAACATATTCACAATGCTGTGCCACAGATCACCACCACCTTCGCATTTTACAAAACTGAAATTCTGTACACATCACGTAACAACTCCTTTTCCTCCCCTGCTTCCTACTAACCTTCGTTCTATGTTCTGGTTTGTAGTTGATTTGTCTGTGCGTGCGTGCGTGCATGTATTGTATGTGCATGTGCCCAGGTGTGCAGATGCATCTGTAATGTGTGCTCACAGGTGGAGGCCGTACAGTCAACTTCAGGTGCTGTTCTTTAGGTTACATGCACTTTTTTGTTTCTGAATTCAGTAAACGTGCAAATCAGTGGAAACAATACTGATTTGAGCTCCAGAAACTCTATTTTAATGTCACTCCTGCACTCACTGAGTGATCTCGGGTACATTTTATTTATTCATTTATTTCCTTTATACACAGGTGCATTTTATTTTGATCAAATCCACCCTTTAATCCTCCCACCTCCAAATCCTCCATGATCCCCCCCATATCCCCCTCCCACTTTCCCATATATATAAACCTACTGAGTCCAATTAGTGTTGTCTGCAGGCACATGGGTGCAGACTATCCACTGTAACATGGGCAACTATCAGGGGCCCCACCCCTCAAGAAAAACTGACTTCCTCTTCCCATGTGTCGGCCTCCCCTTGGCCCGAACTCCGCTGCCATCGGGAGACCATTGCACACTGGTCCCCATAGCGGAAGGTTGGGGCGAGGAGAGAGACCCGTGGGGGGAGGGGCCTCTGGTGGCAGCAAGTACGACGGGAAGAAAACACCCAGGAGTCTGTGTCAGTGGACAGCTTGTTTATTATGGCGGAAGCAGAAGATAATATAGGAAAGATTCCCAGGAAAAGAGGCGGGGTTGGGTTTTTGGCAGGCAGGCAGGTGGGAGGAAGGAGGAGGCTTCTAAGGCTACATGGCCTTTGTCCTGTCCTCCAGTCACATGATCTACAAGAGACCCGGTTAGGATTAAAGGATTAGAGGCTAATAGTTTTGCTTGGGGGTTGTTGGGTAAGAGCGTATCTAGAACGGAGCAAGCCATGCTCTACATTTCAGGCACTCCTGATTTATCCCAACGCCCATGCAGCTGATAGCTGCCTGCAGCTTCTCAACTAGCAGTGAGGCTTTGACTATTGATTGGATTGATCTTGTGCAGGTGTTGTATAAGCAAACACAGCTGTTGAGAGTCCCTGCGTACAAGTGGAAGGCACAACAGCTGTCCTCCCTGATCTCTGATCCCTGGCTCTCACGGTCTCTCTGCCTCTTCTTTCGAGATGGGTACCCTGAGCCTTTGATGGACCGGGTGTGATATAGATAGCTCATTTGGAGATGAGCATTCCACAGTCACCTGCTCTCTGTACTTTGATCATTTGTGGTTCTCTGTGTTAACCTCCCTCCAGTGAGAGCTGGACAAATCTATGGATAAAGCAGTTAGATTCTGTATCACTTTAGCAAAATGGTAATAGGTTCCATTGGTAAAGGCTCCAAGTATGTGAAGCATTTTGACCCTAGTTGGTGATACTGTTTTGGGAGGTTTAAGAGGTGGGGCCTTGCTGGAGGAAGTGTCTCACTGGGGGCAGGTTTTGAGAGTTCATAGCCTTATCCATTTTCCGGTTTGTCTCTGTTTCCTGTGCCTGCTTGAAGATATTAGTGCTTAGTGCTCTGCTCTGGCCACGTCTGCTTCCATGCTTAGCACTCTGCTCTGGCCACGTCTGCTTCCATGCCTCCTCTCCGTGATGGACTCTAATCCCTCTAGAACTGTAAGCCAAATAAACTCTTCCTTCTACAGAGGCCTTGGTTATGGTGCTTTATCACAGCAACAGAGAAGTAACTAATACAGGAGCTTTAATCGGCGGGTTCCCTGTACCCAAGATATTCATGTTACTATTACACTGCTGGTATATTTCTCCAGGCAGGTCGGTCGTTATTGTCCTTCACAGAGTTCACAGTCAGGTAGGTAAGACTGTTGCCATCTTTTCTCTCCCTACAGCCAACCTAGCACCTTGCAGCACTGTGAAGGCTGGCCATCAAGGAGGAAGCTTCCAGGTCAATACCAGCTTGATTTCCACACCAGCATGTGGTGTCTTCAACAAGAGGGTCTTACCCTCAGGTTCTGTGTCCACCTTTTTATGAAAAAAAGTCTCTCACTGGGTCCTGGAGTTTGCCGAGTAGGCTAGGCTGGATGGTCAACAAGCTCCAGGGATTATTTGTCTCTGCCTCCCCAGCACTAGAATTATAAACACATGTCATCATACCTAGCTTTTTATATAGGGTCTGGGGATTGAACTCTGGTCCTCAAACTTGCAAGGCAAGCACTTTAGTGACTGAGCCATATCCCCAGACCCTACTTTGTTTCTATGACTTTGACTACTCTGGACACATCATACAAGTGAAATCAGACTTTTGTCTTCTGTGGCTGACTTACCTCTAGCTGATTTTTTTTTAATGTGTATGAGTGCATTGCCTGCATGTATGTGAGTGCACCCTTGTTATGCAATGCCTGTGGAGATCGGAAGAGGGCATCAGATTCCCCTGGAACTGGAGTTATGGACAGTTGTTAGCCGCCGTGTGGGTGCTGGGAATCAAACCCACCCAGTGCTCTTAACTGCTGAGCCATCTCTCCAGTCCCTCTAGCTGTTGTTTTAAACTGCAAAACATGTGACTATTGGTTGTTATATGGAAAAAGCCTTAGCCCATTTAGGTTGCTATAACAAAATACCTTAACCTAGTTAACCTCTGAACAATAGAGATTTATTTCTGGTAATTCTAGCGTCCAAGAAAGAAAGATGAAGACACTGATAGATTTGGTCTGGTGAAGGCTTGCTCTCTGGTTCATAGACTGCACCTTCTTACTATGCTCAACCTAGTGGGAGGGATTGCCTAGTGGAGGTCCCCTTAGTCATGGGCCCCCATCCTCAACTACTCATCATTCAGAAGCACCACATGTAATATTATCATCAGGGATTAGGTTTTGATGCATAAATTTGAGAGAACACCAATATTCAGACTATAGCAACCATGGAACTTTCATACATGATGTGATTGTCAATTTGATGGAATTTAGAATCACAGTAGAAACAAACCTCTGGGGGTGTCTGGGAGGGAGTGTGTAGACTGGGTTAACTGAGATAGGAAGACCCTTCTTGAAGGTAGGTGACATCCTTTGTCCATGTAGTCCATGGACTAAGGTCCTGGACTGAGTAAAATGAAAAGAGCTGAGCACCAGCATTTATCTCTCACTGCTTCCTGACTGTACATAAAGTGTGACAGCTGACTCTCCAGCCACCATGCCTTCCCCACCATGATGGACTGTATCCCCTCAAGCTGTGAGTCAAAATAAACCTTTCCTTCTTAAGTTGCTTCTTGTCAGGTATTTTGTTACAGCAATGAGAAAAATAACTAACACACACAAGGAGCAAGAACTTGGGGTGTGGTAAGCCTCAGTTCTTTTCCATCCTGACACAGAGAAGCCAGCTTTCCCAGCTAAGGATGTCACCCAGCTGAGGTTAGCACCATAGACTCAGCAAGAATGTAGACAAGAGAGATTGAGTGATGTGCAGAGTCAAGTTCAGTGTTCTTATCAGAACAGGGAGGGTGTGGACTGCATAGACAAAAGAAGTTCACAGGTGGGTGTGACTAGAGACATTCACACATTCAGTTATCTGGACTCAGCCAGCAAATATTCAAATCTAGCCTCTGCTAACAAGTACTGGTTGTAAAGTCTTGGATTTGGGTTTCTGACAGGAAAGAACTGGAACCAGTGCCCCCAGATAAAGATGAATGCCTACACACTTATGAATATTGGGGAGTTAGATCAGCATCAAAAGAGGCCATTTGCCAAGCCAGATAAGGTCATGCATTCCTGTGATCCAAAGCACTGGGGAGGTCAAAGAAAGAAGACTTGGAGTTCTGAGCTACCCCAACTTCATGGTGAGACCCTCTCTCAAAACAACCCTCTGCAACATACTGTCAACATATCAATATCTGTAAGATATCAATACCATGCCTTCTGGACAAGGCAGAATGTTGCACCCATGAATTTTCAATGATAAGGTTGCCTACACCACACCTGAAAAAGCCACACCAGTCAGCATCCAGCATGGATGGGCGAAGGGCTCACAAGGCCCCTTCTTTAGTTAAAGAGCTGCAGGCAGTCCATAGCTGCTGAGGGAGGGTCAGTTTTCTTTCAGGATGAGCTCCCTGATGGGTGGACCATGTCTAAATTGTCATCCCTATTCCCATGTAGGCAAAACACTCATACACATAAAAAAAATTTTTAATAAAAATAAAATAATAGTAAAATGGGAGCTGGAGAGATGGCTCAGGGGTTAAGAGCACTGGCTGCTCTTGCAGAAGACCTGAGTTCAGTTCCCAGCACTCACATGGTGGCTCAAGCCTCCAGGGGCCTCTGCTTCC